>NC_086448.1:430465022-430766272 GCF_028390025.1 Pseudophryne corroboree
GAGGCCTTGCACAATAATGGTAATATCGTAATTCGCCCCGTGGATAAAGGCAGGGCAATTGTGGTATTCAATCGCTCAGACTACGTGAGTGAAGTGATGAGTCAGTTATCAGACTCCAGCTGTTATAAACAGTTGATGTTTGATCCTACAGACTGCTACAAAAAGGAGATAGACTCCATAACTTGCTACCTGGTGCAATAAGGTTTTCATGTACCCATAGTTATGACAAGATAGAGTTTCTTGATGTATGTATCAAGCAAGCAAGGGGAGTGTTCTCTACCGAATTGTTTAAGAAACAGACAGACAAGAATACCTTGCTACATTAGCAGCAACTAGCTTTCACCCTCAACACTTGAAAAAGGGTTTACCGTTTTCCCAATTAATTTGTGTGGTATGAATAACATCGGATAAACATAAATTACCAGCAGCATTGGAACAAATGGGACAAAACTTTGTTTAAAGGGGCTATGACCCCGGTGAGGTGCAGGGAGCTATCAGGAAATGCCTGGGTTTGAGAAGGGAGGACCTACTTAAACCAGTTGTCAAGGAGGATGAACTATCCCGCTTGGTTTTTGCCAGTACCTATTCCATTACATCCTGGTTCACCAAGAGAGCAATTCGTAAACATTGGCACATTATGCAATTGGATCCTGTGTTAAGTGAGATCTGCAAGGATGTACCCAGGTTCTGTTACAAATGGAGCAGCAATTTAAAAGAACAGATTGCTTGCTCAGATGTAAGCCCACTTGTGGGGCAAGGTGATCATAGGCTGAGACTGAAAAAGGGTGCATATAAATGTAAAGGTTGCGTAAATTGCCAGCATATGCTCACTGGGAATACTTTCCAACATCCAACTCAGGGGACTGTATATAATTTGAAACATCATATAAGCTGTGACACGCGTTATGTCTCTTATGTGATCATCTGACCATGTAAGAAGGTCTGTGTGGGCAAAACTAACGGATGCTGAAACAAAAGGAATGCAATGCACAGGTCCTCAATCAAAAAAGCGGGGATTAAAATCAAAGCCCAGACACCAACTGTTGCCAAACACTTCATACAACATGGACATACTATGAAAGATTTTTTGTTTATGCCGATCGACCATGTACCACCATTAAGAAGAAGGGGGGACAGACATAAGCTGTTGAATGTAGATGGATCACATGGATTGAATGAGGAATTCACGTTTTCATCTTTTCTATGAAGATATATCTATGGGCTATTGAGTAGATATATCTATGGGCTATTGAATTTATTATCGACGTTTCGGGGGATGAACCCCCTTCCTCAGGACACTGCTGATAAAGCTAAATATTTATCTTATATAATACCCTTTATGAGGTCTAAGAACACTGTACGCTAACTACGTATGAAGTACCGTAAGGGTACGCACGTTGCGTAACAATCGCTTAGCCGTGGTCGAGACGCTCAAGCGTTACGTTCGCTCACGGCCAAGAGATCACTGGCAGGCACGCTATTGGCTGCCGACTACCGTAATGATTCGCTATAGCGATGCGACCGCTCGAGACCACGAGGAGATCACCAGCGGCGCATACGCTCACAATGTAAAACCTTTATATCTAAACCATAAACAGTGTATTATGCAGTAAACCCTTTGTGTAGTGATATGGTGTAAATGCAACACAGTATAACCTTACTAGCTTAAAAGCAGTTTGAGCGTCACCGACGCTCTGAGAATACTTAACTCTATAAGAAATACACAGATACCTAGGCTTAGGGTCCAACGCCTAATATATATATATTTTGAATGATATACTTGCAAAAGAATTAATACAAATACAAATCATACACTACAATATAACATAGACTAACTAACCAGGTAACTACACAGTAAATACAATACAATTAAGTTTAAGAGAAAAATGAGAGAAAGAGAAGAGAGAGAAAGATATGGCCCATAATAACAAGAGAGAAATAGTATGATTACGGAGAAAAACTTACGCACAAAGGAAACGATCGCATGCGCCTCTGGACATCCAGCTCCCGATTTTCAGCAATGATAACCGTTGAAGAGTGAGAGCTGGATGTGATCGGCCTTTCTATTTATGCCCCACACACAATGCAATTCAATGGTCCCTACAATCTCATTGTTCATTGGACACAGGAATTCCTCCTCGCATTATAACAAAAGGTCATAGGTTGATTCATACAGGTGGGCTGTGACTATTTCCAACAGCTCAGGTGGGAGGGAAACTGGGTTTCCCGCCGCATGGGTAATAAAGTGCAAATAAAGTAAATGTTCATAAACTTCTTATGTCCATAACTATTCGCACGAGCGATTGATCTGCTTCAAACCAACACCGGAATATTTCTAATTAAATATTCTTCCGATGGATACTAAACACCACTGTATTACTCCTGTCTGACCCTTCGTATCAAACAAAGAGGGATTTCTCTGTTCATGAACATTCTATATTAACCAAACTTTCAGAATCTATCAAAGGGACCATGATCTAAAAAATACATTATATAGTGAAAAATATGTAATGATTGAGTCGCACGCTACGATCACATAAACTCTACCGTAAATACGCATACCGTGCGCCTGCGGGTGCCCGCGACTGTGAGTATGCGCACGTACGGGAGAGCGTACGCACGCGCAGCACGGACCTGTGTGAGGTGCAAATATGGTAGTGTGCATAGAGATATTTTTCTGACTTTGACAGTCCACCCTTTGGCAGACAACAATAACTGCCACTTCCTGAAAACATTTCAAAAAGAGAAAAATATATGTTAGGGGTTAATACATTTACATGGTTGGGTAAGGGAGGAGAGGAGAAGGTAGGAAAAGGGTATGACCTAGTGAGATAGCAGAAGCATGTGTGTATGAATCCGTGCTTGGGGGTCATGTATCATCGTGCCGTACGTGTTTTAAATCAAGCTTCGAGGTATTGCGAAGTATACATTTGAATTCCTTCTTATCCCATGGTACGGGTCTGTGGATGGGCTGTCAAACTTTACCGAGCTCTTTTCGGCTTTGGTTGTAACAAAATGGGGGAGCACATTGTAGTTGATGATACATGAATGGGGAAGATATGTGATTGCTGATATCTGTGCCTGTATTACCTATCGACTATGTGTGTCATTACCTGAGGGTTGTAGAAATGAAGAAAAGACATAATTACGGTAAATGCGGTGGTATTCTATGTCAGGTAAATGTACATTCGTCGATTGAGGTCTTGTTTGGTGTCTGTTGAATGCAGTCTTCTTTGTGCTTTTGCCCATAAGGTGCGAGCAAAAGCTGTCAATGTCCATAGATTTACAAAAGTGTTGGGCTAGCGTAATTTTAAAATTTCTAGGGAAACTGGGGATCCATGGCATAGTTCATCAAAATCTGTGTATCAGGTTGTCAAAACTTCTTCTTTAATCCATCTGTTGTCTGTATATCGGCTCATCAAATTCCTCGTCCAAGTGGGTCTTTTTACCTTGGAGGAAACGGAAAAACAGGTGAAAGAAACGGACCGTAGAAATCGCATTTTCATCACATCATTGTTTCTACATTTGGGTCATAAATCAAGTCCATTGGAATTACAGTTTCCTTGCTCCTTAAACTCATTACCCTAGTATGACGATTGCACCTCATTAAAGCCTGACCGCATCTAAATATCAAACCAATCGTTATGATAACACCTAAGATACATAGGAGAAACTTCCCAACATCCATTATAACTCCTTGGGCCCAGTCTCCTAAACCGGAGAACCAATTTCGCGGGTTCAACCATGACACCCAACCAGTCAGCTCATTACTCACAGCAGCAAGGGTGAGATTGTGTCTTCTGCGAAATTCCCACTTTAGTTGGAGAATATCGTCCATCTTTTGGTCTATGACCTCGACCGGGTCCTCGGTGCTATTCGTAATATATGTGCAACATTTCACGCCGTATTGTGTTGCCAGTGTGACACAATATCCGCCTGTTACTGCTGTGAGGTAATTAAGAACCATTCTATGCTGGAGTAGTTCTGTTTTGTAAGCCTGAAGTTCCCTTCCAGTATACCTAAACGTGTCATCATACATTTCAGTGATATTATCTAACAAATTGGCGAGCGCAGAAATGTATTTATAATTCAACACTCCTCTAGCGGTGTGAGTGATATCTAACGCGATTAAGAATTGAATCCCGGTGGATTCACTGATCATGTCAGAGGCCGGGTGCTCTGTTCTTTCTATCAGGTGCCGTTTAACGATGTGCTCGTAATGAGTATGAGTATAAGGAGTTTGGGCAACACGGTGTATGTCTTTCATTTTGTCATGTGATACAGTCATTACTTCAGGCAGTACTTTTCCAATATAACACAATCCTTCAGAGTTTGGGGCAAGCCACTTATACGCCTTTCTCCCGCATATGAAATATGCATCATCGGGGAGAACATATGGGACGGAGTAGGACATAACCATATTACACACCTTCCATGTGAAATCTCCTAACCCTAATTCTTCCATCTGCTTAGTACACGTATCAGGTTGTACGATATGTGCACAGTATCCTGGTGATACCTCTCCAACTCTCGTAATCCTATTTCCTAAGGTATACCTATACCGGAAAGATTTTCCTCTACTGGCTATGTGGCGTATAAGCTCTGTATCTGTAGGCATTCTATCTGCTCTGTGTGAAAAGGTCATGGTTTGATTACTCCATGACACTTCCCAATTTCCCGGCTTTCGGGGATTGGAGATGTTAAAACATAATAGGGACCTATTCACATGGTATTGGTGGAGCTTCAAACTAGGAGGGCTGGAGATATTAAACCTCCTGTCCACCGGTCTCCCACCACTTAACTCAAGTACCTCCCCTAACGTTAAAGGAAATGGTACTAGCCCTGATTTGCTATGACCTTGAGGTACTTGAGAGCATACCCAACAATCTGTTTTATTTAACACACTACCCACTAAAGAGTGATAGTCACTCAAGGGATGCCGGTCCATATGGATATTAAAACTGGATTGGCATTTCTTTATGCACCCATCCTCAATGACATTGTTACAAAGCCGACAGATACAGTTTTCTTCAGCTAACAATCCTTCACAATTCCTTCTATGGTCAATGCTATCGGATCGTTTTCTGATACTCGCCTTTACTTGTTGGTTAAGTTGTTCTTGGAAAACTACGCCTCCATCTCTGTCATCAGAACCCATTCCAGAACCTCTCTCGACCTCCATGGTACTCTCGCCGGAACAGACTGCTCTGGTCAACATCATGGTCAACAGGAAAATCCGGATCACAGTCTCTTGGGGCAAGTCCATCTTGTAGGAGGAAACGGAGAAGAATGAGAAGGGGGAAAAATAATTTGAGGGAGAGGGGATGGGAAGTGGAGAAAAACAATAAAAGGGAACAGGGGATCGACAACTGCTTTTGATCTTGTGGTTCTCGATGCTCAGGTGCCGCCTTAGTCCTCCTGGAACAGACACTCTAGTGATACAACCTCTACCGTCTGTTCCTTATCACAGGACTTCTCTGGATCAACGACCTTCTTACAGTGGGACGAATGAACCCAAGTCTCTCTCTCAGCAACCTTCAATGCGGTAGTGCTAGTCAATAAGACCTGGTATGGTCCTTCCCATCTGTCAATAAGGCAACCTGAGCGTAGAAAATTCCGTATCATTACATAATCCCCAGGTTCAATGTCATGACAATTACTATCTGGTAAATCAGGAATCACTAACTTCAGATTATCATTTTGATTCCTCAACTGTTTACTCATGTTAATCAAGAATTTTACAGTCACTTCATTGTTACACTTCAAATCATCCTGAGGGTTAATCATAACATGCGGTTGTCGACCAAACAAGATTTCAAAGGGAGACAGATTAAGAGGGGACCTGGGAGTGGTTCTGATGCTGTACAGTACAATGGGTAAAGCTTCTGGCCATGTCAATCCTGTCTCTGCCATCACTTTACTCAGTTTATTTTTAATAGTGCTGTTCACTCTTTCCACTTTCGCACTCGCCTTTGGACGGTATGGAGTGTGCAGCTTGCTATCAATTCCCATCAATTTACACATTCCTTGGAAGACATCACCTGTAAAATGGGTACCCCTATCACTTTCGATAATTCTAGGGATACCATATCTACATACAAATTCCTGCACAATTTTCTTAGCAGTAAACATAGCGGTATTTGTGGCCGCCGGAAATGCTTCGACCCAATTTGAGAAAACATCTATACAAACAAGTACATATTTCAAATTTCGACAAGGGGGTAATTGAATAAAGTCAATCTGTATTACCTGGAAAGGGCCGCCGGCAGGTGGGATATGGGATGGTTCTGTTGGTATTGTTTTTCCGATGTTCTTTCTCAGACAGGTAAGGCATGACATTGCTCTTTTACTCGCATGAGATGAAAATCCTGGGGCACACCAATATGCTCTTACCAACTTGCACATCCCTTCCCTGCCCAGATGAGTCAGCCCGTGAGCTGCCTCAGCTAAACATGGAAGATATGCTCTGGGGGCCACCGGTTTACCTTGTCCATCCGTCCAGAGTCCTGAGGACTCCTGGCCATATCCCTTTGCCTTCCAGACTGCCTTTTCCTGTGTGGAACACAAATTTTGCATCTCACACAACTTTTGTGTGTTGATGGTATTAAATACCATCAGTTGTGTGGTGTCTGTCTGTCTGGGGGTACCAGCTGCTAATTTAGCAGCTTCGTCTGCTCGGCTGTTACCAAGTGATATTGGGTCTTGGCTATATGTGTGTGCTTTACATTTGATAACAGCCACTCTGTCGGGTTCCTGTATCGCTGTTAGAAGCCTTTTTATGTGAGCTGCATGCGCTACCGGTGTACCAGCTGCCGTCATGAAATTTCTGAGGCGCCATAGGGCTCCGAAATCATGGACTACCCCGAATGCGTATCTAGAATCGGTGTAGATATTGGCTGATTTGCCCTTAGCCAATTCACATGCTCTGGTTAGGGCGACCAGTTCAGCAACCTGGGCTGAGTGAGGTGGGCCTAGCGGTTCTGCTTCTATGGTGCCTTGGTCATCTACGACTGCGTATCCAGTACACAAGTCTCCCGAGTCTGACTGTCTATGACAACTACCGTCCGTGTAGAACGTAAGTTCTGCATCTTCCAGTGGGTTGTCACTGATGTCAGGCCTTGCGGTAAAATTTTGGGTCAAATATTCCATACAATCATGAGTGTCTTCCTTTGTATTAAATCCTCCTTCCCCACCACTCTCAACTTCCACCCTTTGTGCCTGTCCAGGCACACCTGGGAGATATGTTGCAGGGTTTAATGCACTGCATCTCCTTATGGTGATGTTTACGGGGGCCATTAGTGCCAATTCCCATCTTGTAAACCGCGCTGATGAGACGTGTCTGGTTTGGACAGAATTTAACAAGGCTGATACTGCATGTGGTGTATGAATTGTGAGGTTGTGACCTAGCACGACGTCTTCGCTTTTCGTTACTAGCAATGCTATCGCAGCAACGCTTCGCAAGCATGTGGGGAGGGATCGCGCTACCGTATCTAGCTTAGCGCTGTAATATGCTACTGGCCTGCTGGCATCACCGTGCTTTTGGGTTAGTACGCCTGCCGCGCAACCAGCACTTTCTGTTCCGTATAGTTCAAAGGGTTTCCCATAGTCCGGCATACCTAATGCTGGTGCCTGCGTTAGGCACTGTTTAAGTCTCTCAAATGCTGTCTCAGACTCGTCTGTATGCGAAATCCGATCAGGTTTGTTTGAGGAGACCATTTCCTGCAAGGGTAACGCTAGGATGGAAAACCCTGGGATCCAGTTACGGCAATACCCACACATTCCTAAAAATGTTCTGATCTGTTGCTGGGTTTGTGGCAGAGTCATGTCTCTAATTGCTTGAATTCTATCAGCGGTCAGGTGTCTCAGTCCTTGTGTTAGACAGTGTCCCAAATATTTTACCTTAGTTTGGCATAATTGCAACTTGTCTTTGGAAACCTTGTGTCCTGTGTCTGAAAGATGAAACAGGAGCTGTTTCGTATCCTTCAGGGATGCTTCCAATGAATCAGAACACAGTAGTAGATCATCCACGTACTGTATTAATACTGATCCACTCACTGGTTGGAAAGACTGTAAACAATCATGCAAAGCCTGAGAAAATATACTTGGACTATCTATGAATCCTTGTGGTAATCGAGTCCATGTGTATTGGACTCCTCTGTATGTGAATGCAAACAAATATTGACTGTCAGGGTGCAGAGGTACCGAAAAGAAAGCGGAGCAGAGGTCAATAACAGTGAAAAAATTCGCAGTGGGAGGGATTTGCATTAGGATGACAGCTGGATTTGGCACTACGGGGAACTGACTCTCAACTATTTTGTTAATCTCCCTTAGATCCTGCACTAGCCGGTAACCCCTCCCCCCACTCTTTTTAACAGGGAAGATGGGACTATTGGCAGTGCTGGACGTTCTTACCAGAATGCCCTGTTGTAGCAAGCGCTCTATTACGGGATAAACTCCTAACTCCACCTCTGGCTTCAGAGGGTACTGTGGGATTTTTGGAGCTATCCTACCATCTTTTACTTGTACAACTACCGGAGCTACGTTTGCCATTAATCCAGTGTCCTGTCCATCTTTTGTCCAAAGTGACTCTGGTATCTGAGATGTCATTTCTTCTACTTGGGAGGGAGTCCTATTTGTCATAATGGTATGTGACATTAATTTTGACGGGGAGTCTAACATGTCTCGTACTTCCTGAGCGTGATTCTCAGGTATGTCCAAGAATACACCTTCAGGAGTACAATAAATGACGCACCCCATTTTACACAATAAGTCTCTACCCAGGAGATTGGTCGGTGCCGATGCAGCCAGCAAAAAGGAATGCTTGGTATGTAACGGCCCTACTGTAATCTCGGCTGGTTTGCTAACAGGGTAGTGCTGGACTACTCCCGTTACTCCCATGGCTGGAATTGTCCTACCAGTGGTTCTCATGCCCACTGTCGAATTTATCACTGATTTGGCCGCCCCTGTGTCTACAAGAAAGTTTAATGATTTACCAGCTACATTGATTGCAATTTCTGGTTCACTTCCAAGGCTTGCAATCAATTTTACTGGCTGCAGATTACAGGTATGGCCACACCCCTATTGAATATGGTGACCTCCCTGAATCCCGCTGGCAGCAACTACTTGTGAGGGAGTTAGCTGGGAACTACCAGAGGTTTGCCAATCTCTGTTTGGGGGGTATCTTTTTGTTTCCCCTGCATGTGGCTCATAACTCCGTTTCTGCGGACCCTGCTCCCAATGTCGTGTGTCGTGTCATTGTCTAGGGGGTTTAAAAGATTTTTGTACATTTCTCGATCTACAGTCTCGTGCAAAGTGTCCCTGTTTGTGACAAAAATAACATGTTACCACATTTGACTTACCCACAGGGTTTGGTGATGTTAACACAGGCTGTTTTGTGGTCAGGGCCTGTATACTTACTGCCATTAACTTATCACTTTGTTGTTCCCTGTGTCTGGTGATGTTCCTATCGTGATCAATAGCAGCCTCTCTCAAAGTAGCCACAGACAGACCTCGCCAACATGGTTGTGTGGTCTGTACCCTAGTCTTTAATGATTCTTTTAAACCATCCATCAGTACCGATACTGCTACTTCTCGATGGTTTATGTTTGTTTTAATGTCCTCTATGCCTGTGTATTTTGCCATTTCTGATAATGCTCTGTGAAAATACTCTGCAGCTGTTTCTGACTCCTTCTGTTTAATGGAGAATATTTTGTTCCATTTAACTACGGCTGGGAAATACTCCTTTAACTGTAAGCTTATTCTTTTTACATTGTCTTTGTTGTACACATCTGTAAGATTTACATCCTGATCTAATCCACAGTCAGCTAAAAATTGAGCTGCGTTGACATTGGAGGGTAAACATGCTCTCAGCAATATCTGCCAGTCTTTGTTGTTGGGCTCTACAGCGTTACCTAGGTCTCTGATGTATTTTTGGCTGGCAACTAAGTCTTTTCTAGGGTCAGGGAATTCAGACACTATGGTCCTTAATTCCATTCTGGAAAATGGGCTATACATGGCAATGTTCCTCACAGGGGTGACTCCTGATGTGTCAGTTTTCCCATTTGGAACAGCTATTACCCTAACAGGATTAACTCTAACAATATCACTCTGTGTGGGTTCTACAGCCTGTGGTGAAATGGCTTCAGCATAGTGTATGGTGCCGTACTTACCTGTAGATATGACCTCACCTATCCCTCCGCTAGGGGCCCTTGTTACTAATCTCGTGGGTGGAGCTGTGCCTACTGTGGTCTCTGCTATGGTGGCTGCTAGAGAGAGCGCTGAAAGTGTTGCCGATTCGTCTTCTTGATCACACTCCTGAGGAAAGTTCAAAACAGGGTACAACTTGCACGGGTTAATACTTGCATTGGTTAATTGGTTAACATTATCTTTAACATTTACACAGTTGCTAAGTGTTTGTGTGTTACACCTTAGTGCGTCATTCTCCGCAACCAATTTCTCTCCCGATATATATGGTGGCGGTGGGGCCGTGGCTATCAGTTTTCTGATTGAGCCAGATCCCGCCGCCTGAGCCAATCCTCTCTGTATGTCACCCTCCTGTTGCCACAACTGCAAATAATCATAATGCTTGATTCGTCTCTTTGCTGATTTAATGAGACATATCCATCTCCTTAAATTCGTTAACACTTCTGTGCTGAAGCTACCTACTCTTGGGAATTTCTCCCCGTCATGTAACGTCATTCTCTCCCATTCATCACATAAAACCTCTGTGTGTGAACCGTATTTTTCACACATCACGTACCTTGCCGACCCAACTGGTCGGTTCACTGAATCAACCCGAACCGAGGTTGATCGCCCCCTACCTGACCAAGTGGCCCCCATAGTCGAAGGTGTTGCTTTATTCAGCCAACCCTTACGCAAACCAAAATGTTCAAAATAGGCTGACGGTGGCGGTTTACCGAGTACCCCACTCACTCGCCCACGCCGACCAATACGACCTGATCACACCGATATGGTGCTGGCGTACTCGACCCAGGGCCCCTGCGACCTGAACCTCTATTTACTGGAACCTGTGAGGGTGATCCGAAGAACACTTACTCTTTCCAGTAACTATTGGTTGTTGGATAGTTCCTGAGTGAGCAGCGAACTTCCCTTAAAATAAAAAAAATTACACAAATCACGTTAGAATGTACAAATAGCGTTTATGACCTTCGTACACAAATAGTACCGGTCAGGTTTACTAATGTACACAATTACGTGCGGTACAATCGTTCAGCACATAAGCAACTAATCTTATGTACGGAGCGACCAGTGGAATCGAAAATTGCGGCTGCGAATTTCTTCAGCTAGAGCTTGTATGGCCTATATGGGTGTTGCACCAACCCTTTCTTGGTGTTGTGCCTGTGGACTGTATAGCGGACTTCCTTGTCTGCTGTACCTGAACCTGTTGGTCTGCTATGACCTCCTGGTCTGTTACAGTATGACCTCCTGGTCTGCTACACTCTAATGCTCAAATTGTATGTTTTAACCAGGGATGCCTCCCTAGCCACCATGTACGTCACTTACACGCATGTACCTCACGAGAACTCGACTTTTCTTGTGGTTCAACCTGTAAAATTGTATACAACACACTCACTCACCACATGTACACTTTTGTTTCTATTTCTATTTCTGCGCAGAAATTTCTCTTTAGACCAGATGTGTTACAAATTAGGAGAAGGATCTATTAATTTAAATTTCGAATTTAAAATAAATTTGTGCGATTTATCGCCTTGCGTTATTTACCGCGTTGCGCTATTTATCGCGTTGAGAAGCGAAAAAAAAACTTGTGATTTGAGTTACGTGGGCGTACCCGGACGCTCCGCTGCGTGATATACGCTGCGTGCGTCGGCCTTTGGTTTGCGTACGCAAGTCTCAGTCCTTTGTTAGAGACACGTGTACGCAAAATAAAGATCCACCGTAACACAATTTATACGTTTATCAATGTAGATGATCCTTTATCATCTACCACGCACCACACTGACTTCGCCTTGTCTCTTAGGCACAGCTGTGTGTTTGTCTATACTTTAACTATATTACCTTTACTCTTAAACTATGAAATAGTGACAAATCTCTCTAAGCACGTTTATCAACTATAGAACTGGCAAACAGGAGAGTGATATACGAAAATACACGAATGAAAAGAAATGCAGATATGCGTGCGTGTGTACGCAAGACAGAAAAATAAACAGTTTTAAAAGAGACTAGCGTGTTGTTCTTACCTCCGGTTCCCGGATTCCTTCAGCACCCTTTACTAAGAGAAGCAGACGCTTATCCAAACAGCACTACGAGGAATATGATCTCCCGCCCTTTGCTGCTGGATAATGTCTGCTGTAATTACCTAGTGCAGATATGTGAAGGACAGGACGAGCCCGCAATTGATAAAGCTAAATATTTATCTTATATAATACCCTTTATGAGGTCTAAGAACACTGTACGCTAACTACGTATGAAGTACCGTAAGGGTACGCACGTTGCGTAACAATCGCTTAGCCGTGGTTGAGACGCTCAAGCGTTACGTTCGCTCACGGCCAAGAGATCACTGGCAGGCACGCTATTGGCTGCCGACTACCGTAATGATTCGCTATAGCGATGCGACCGCTCGAGACCACGAGGAGATCACCAGCGGCGCATACGCTCACAATGTAAAACCTTTATATCTAAACCATAAACAGTGTATTATGCAGTAAACCCTTTGTGTAGTGATATGGTGTAAATGCAACACAGTATAACCTTACTAGCTTAAAAGCAGTTTGAGCGTCACCGACGCTCTGAGAATACTTAACTCTATAAGAAATACACAGATACCTAGGCTTAGGGTCCAACGCCTAATATATATATATTTTGAATGATATACTTGCAAAAGAATTAATACAAATACAAATCATACACTACAATATAACATAGACTAACTAACCAGGTAACTACACAGTAAATACAATACAATTAAGTTTAAGAGAAAAATGAGAGAAAGAGAAGAGAGAGAAAGATATGGCCCATAATAACAAGAGAGAAATAGTATGATTACGGAGAAAAACTTACGCACAAAGGAAACGATCGCATGCGCCTCTGGACATCCAGCTCCCGATTTTCAGCAATGATAACCGTTGAAGAGTGAGAGCTGGATGTGATCGGCCTTTCTATTTATGCCCCACACACAATGCAATTCAATGGTCCCTACAATCTCATTGTTCATTGGACACAGGAATTCCTCCTCGCATTATAACAAAAGGTCATAGGTTGATTCATACAGGTGGGCTGTGACTATTTCCAACAGCTCAGGTGGGAGGGAAACTGGGTTTCCCGCCGCATGGGTAATAAAGTGCAAATAAAGTAAATGTTCATAAACTTCTTATGTCCATAACTATTCGCACGAGCGATTGATCTGCTTCAAACCAACACCGGAATATTTCTAATTAAATATTCTTCCGATGGATACTAAACACCACTGTATTACTCCTGTCTGACCCTTCGTATCAAACAAAGAGGGATTTCTCTGTTCATGAACATTCTATATTAACCAAACTTTCAGAATCTATCAAAGGGACCATGATCTAAAAAATACATTATATAGTGAAAAATATGTAATGATTGAGTCGCACGCTACGATCACATAAACTCTACCGTAAATACGCATACCGTGCGCCTGCGGGTGCCCGCGACTGTGAGTATGCGCACGTACGGGAGAGCGTACGCACGCGCAGCACGGACCTGTGTGAGGTGCAAATATGGTAGTGTGCATAGAGATATTTTTCTGACTTTGACACTGCAAACATGTGACAAAACAACAGTGACACACTTATATACCTTACTGACCTGGACCCCGCCATCCCCCGCTGCGTCTGTGTTGTCTCGGTGCACGGAGCCCGCGCTTCCGGTCACGTGTGTCATCCGACGGCCGGAAGTCGCGTCATCCCGCGACCCGGACCCGCTTCTGACGCGGCTGTGAACAGAGGGGAATAGCTTACCATAACAGTGCACAACCAACTCACTGCGCCGTGCACTGTCACATGCAACATGATTACATATACAAAACGTAAACAACAGCATACAAGCATTGACCGTAGATACATTAATGAACACCAGTGTGAATGTGAAAAATAAATATTAAAACACACTACAGAACATTTCTGTGTGTGATAAAATACATGAATGACTATGCAAATAAATAGCGTGAATAACATTGATACATCCAATGCACATCACTATCGAGCCTCACCTTATAAAATGTCAAAATACTGCTAATAGCAATCAAAGACTATGCAGACATATAAAAACTTAATAAATCTAAATGAATCACCTGTTCACACATACAGCGTCCCATTGCCTCTAACTAAATTTATTAGACTTCACTGAGGGCAGAAAAAGGTCAGTCGAGGCGGCAGGCGGTGGCGGCAGACCCCCCAGGTCGACTCAGACCTAATTTTCAATTTGTCTTCTGCCACATTAACCACATCGGAAATAGCTGTCCTGTCTAAAGGGCTGGCATATGTTCCAACTAACGTCCCTGACAAATTTAAATGGAAAGTTGAGACATTCAAATTAAATAGGGCACTCAAATTAAGAGAACATTTTGAAAAGCACACGGATTTCGCCACCAGACCGGATCTACAGCCACAGATTCGGAAATTGGGCGATTCTTCTAAATTTGATCCAGTATCACAAAATTCATCTATCAAAACTTTCACTCGTATGATGGAGAACCTCCAAGACGAACCACCCACCCAGGTCCACAAAAATCTTACTGTATATGAGCAGATGGCCCTCAAGTCTTTACAGGACAGACAGGACATAATCATTAGAGGAGCGGACAAAGGGGGAGGTGGTTCTGGACACGGATAAGTACATAGCTGAATGCGACCGTTTATTATCTGACAGAGACACGTACAGCATTCTCGACGGTGATCCCACCAAGAAGTACAAGGCTGAACTTGATGATATTTTGGGAGCAGCATTGTTGGAGGGGCTCATTTCTCTGGAGAGTTACAACAAGCTGACCTGCACGCACCCTGTGATCCCCTTCTTCTATGCTATTCCTAAGATACACAAGGATGCACAGCGTCCCCCTGGCAGGCCTATCATCTCTGCCAGGGGTTCGCTGTGCGAAGCCATAGCCATTTATTTAGATGTCTACCTTTAGCCATGCGTGCAGGCCACGTTCACACACCTTAAAGACTCTAAAATGCTGTTGAGGAAACTGTTGTCATTTGGGTCTGTAGTAGAAGGCACTACTCTTACAACATTAGGTGTAGCAAGCTTTTATACTTGCATCCCGCGTCAGGCTGGCTTAGCAGCGGTTAAGCGACTGATTACACATAATACATTTTACACAGGGCCCGACATTGATTTGTTTATTACATTGCTTGAATTTACGTTGACCCATAACTACTTCCTTTTTAATGGCCGTTTTTTTAACCAGAAGTCAGGTTGTGCGATGGGGTCAGCCGTGACCCCGTCACTAGCTAACGCTTACATGTGGGAGGTGGAACGCAGTTTATTTTTTGAAAACACGTCCATTTCAGAGAATATATCACTATATTTCCGTTCTATAGACGACCTGCTCCTGTTATGGACAAATGAAGTACACATATTGTCCACACTGATTGAAGAACACAATAAATCGTTCAGTCCAGTTAAACTTGCTCTCGCGTTACATCCCACGGAGATTTGTTTTCTAGATATTAAAATCACAATAAATGAGGGCAAGATTCAATCTTTGTTATACAGTAAGCCCACTGACTGCAACACTTTGTTGCGTTATGACAGCTTCCACCAAAGGTCTCTGGTGAAAGGTTTTCCATACTCAGTTTCTTAGGGTCCGCAGGATCACTAGCGAGCCAGATAACCTGGAACACCAGTTAAATGCCATGTCCGAGAAATTAGTTCAGAGGGTGTACCCTAAGGTTATTCTACAGCAGGTACAAGAAAAGGTCATGTCCATGAACAGAATTGAACTACTCATGAGTGACAGGATTAAACCCATTAGTGAGAAAGTCACATGGGTCAATGAATTCAATACAGCCAGTGATAGAACATGCAGACGCATTAAACAAATGTGGCCCATTATTTCCTCCAACCCTAATTTACCTTCCTTGAAGCATAGCAGAATTATGCCATGCTACACGCGTAGTGCCAATATCAAGGATTTAGTAGTTAAAAATGAGGTGTCTGGTTTCAGAACTTTGCCTGTGGTTCCGCATTTTTTAAGCTGAAAAGCGGGCTGTTTTAAATGCTTGTGCTGCACAACATGCATCTACATGCTTACTGGTGATTTCATTACGCATCAACACACAGGCAAAAAAATTCACATCAAATGGCCACTTACCTGTAGTTCTTCATTTGTAATATATGTTTTGGTCTGCCCTTGTAGTTAGTACTTCGTAGGCAAGACACAATGTCTTTTCAAGGACAGGACGGCCCAACACAGGTCGGCCATTAGGGCTGCCCTAAACACTGGAAAAAGCGAGCAACCCGTTGCACGCCATTTCGCCCAGGTGTGACACAGTTTGGCATCTGTGCATTATAAAATTGTGGCTCAGATTCCGGTATCCCCATGGGGTGGTAACCGGGCCATCAAATTATTACAGCTAGAAGCCCGTTGGATCCATAGACTGGACACTATCCATCCATGAGGTTTAAATGAACATATGAGTTTAAATTGCTTTTTGTAATTTCATATAAAGACCAGGCTGGATTGGATTAGTTCATTTAGTTTATCTATATATTTCATAGAGACACAGTAGTTTACAGACCAGTGCAGTGGCGGAACCAGCGAGCGGTCAGCCCAGGTGTGACAAAATGCTTTGGGCCCCCACCCTCATCCCATCCAAGTCCACCTCCTCACCCCTGGAGAGGATCTGGTGAGGGGGACCTGGTCAGGGCCAGAGAAATGGATACCTAGCAACAGTGCTGTAACTAGACATTTTAACACGGTGTGCAAGAAACGGCATCGGAGCCCCCCTCTATGCAAACCAGGGGCAGTGCGCGCCGTTGGCGTGCGCAAAAAATATAGGGGCATGGCTTTGTGCGGAAGGGGTGTGGCCACATAATAATACCAATTCATATAACGGTGCACACTAGTCTCCATTATACAAATTACGCCGCACAGTAGCACCACTACACCAGGTAGAGCCCCTTTTACACCTTACAGCGGACAGATTCCCCTTTTTACACATTACGGCAGACAGCATCCCCCTTTTTACACATTACGGCAGACAGCGTCCCCCTTTTTACACATTATGGCAGACAGTGTCCCCTTTTTACACATAATGGCAGACAGTGTCCCCTTTTTACACATAACTGCAGACAGCGTCCCCTTTTTTACACATAACGGCAGACAGCGTCCCCTTTTTTACACATAACAGCAGACAGCATCCCCCTTTCTACACATAATGGCAGGCAGCGTCCCTCATTTTACACATAACGGCAGACAGGTCCCCTTTTTTACACATAACGGCAGACAGCATCCCCTTTTTTACACATAACGGCAGACAGCGTCCCCCTTTTAACACATTACGGCAGACAGCGTCCCCCTTTTTACACATTACAGCAGACAGCATCCCCCTTTTTACACATTACGGCAGACCGCATGCCTCCTTTTTACAAAGAAAGAAAGAAAGAATGAATGAATAGATTTTACTTACTGTCTCCGCTGGCAGTCAGGCTCCTCGGTGCATCAGCTTCTGGCAGAGATCCCAGGTAGGGGAGAAGGAGGAGGTTGGAAGAGGAAGGAGCAGCAGCAGCCCAGTGTAATTGGTGGAGGCGCTGCTGCAGCTGTCCCTCTGCTTCACCATAGGCTGCCCTCCGCCGCTGTGAATGCTGGGATGCGCTTCCCAGCATTCACAGCGGCGGAGGACAGCCTATGGTGAAGGAGAGGGACAGCAGCAGCAGCACCTCCACCAATTACACAGCGCTGCTGCGGCTCCCACCTCCATCACCCTCCTCCTCCTTCCCCCCATGGCTGCTGCGCTCCTCTCCTCGGCGGGCGGATGTGTGCTGCGGGCGGCGGTGCTCCGCTGCACACAGCGGCATGTAATGAATCAGTTTGACTCATTACATGCCGCGCTGCTTTGGGCCCCTTGACAGTGACGGGCACTAGTGCAAGGCACAGCTTGCACTGGCGGTAGTTCCGCCACTGGACCAGTGGGTCCTAGTAACTATATGCTTAAGATCAGAAAATAAGGATCATGAGTCTATTTTCTGCCCTCAGTGAAGTCTAATAAATACAGTTAGAGGCAAAGGGATGCTGTATGTGTGAACAGGTGGTTCATTTAGATTTATTAAGTTTTTATATGTCTGCATAGTCTTTGATTGCTATTAGCAGTATTTTGTCATTTTACAAGGTGAGGCTCGATAGTGATGTGCATTGGATGTATCAATGTTATTCACGCTATTTATTTGCATAGTCATTCATGTATTTTATCACACACAGAAACGTTCTGTAGTGTGTCTTAATATTTATTTTTCACATTCACACTGGTGTTCATTAATGTATATACGGTCAATGCTTGTATGCTGTTGTTTACTCTTTGTATATGTAATCATGTTGCATGTGACAGTGCACGGCGCAATGAGTTGGTTGTGCACTGTTGCCATGATAAGCTGTTCCCCTCTGTTCACAGCCGCGTCAGAAGCGGGTCCGGGTCGCGGATGATGCGATTTCCGGCCGTTGGATGACACACGTGACCGGAAGCGCGGGCTCCGTGTACCGAGACAACGCAGACACGGTGGGGGATGGCGGGGTCCAGGTCGGTAAGGTATTTAAGTGTGTCACTGTTTTGTCACTTGTTTGCAGTGTCATGAGGAAGGGGGTTCGTCCCCCGAAACGGCAATAATAAATGCACTTGGCTTTTTCACTTACATTGTGCAAGACTCTGAGTGCCGCCAGTACCCTCTGCTTTGTATTGGGGTTACACCACCCCTAGGAGGGCACTAGAGCAGAACCCCTATGGGAACAGCAGAGTGCCGGACTGTTGGTATGGACTATATACGGTATATATATGTGGCTAGTGCTGTGGTTTTCTACTCGTGTATATATATATATATATATATATATATATATATATATACACGAGTAGAAAACCACAGCACTCGCCACTCATAGGGTGGGGTGCACGTAACACAGCACTCACCACCCCAGAAGCGGGGCACACAGCTGCACTTTCCACTCACAGGGTGGGGTGCATGTAGCCCATGACCACATCACTCTAATACATACAAAGAGAAAACCCAGCACTCACCAAAGTAAGCTCACTTATCCTCAACAATTCAATAAATAAATGATGGGGGTTTAGTTAGTGGATTGGCCAATGCACGGAAGCCTGCAAACCGATCGCTAAGGTACCCTGCCTTCAAGCAGGTACTACACAGGACCTGCTTGAAGGTGGGGTACCTTGGCGATCGGTTTGCAGGCTTTGCAGGCTTCCGTGCATTGGCCAATCCACTAACTAAACCCCCATCATTTATTTATTGAATTGTTGAGGATAAGTGAGCTTACTTTGGTGAGTGCTGGGTTTTCTGTTTGTTTATATATATCTATATATCTATATATATATATATATATATATATATATATATGTCTTATTTACAGCATATTTATCAAAAATTGTATAATATTCCCCGATTGAGGAGACAGTACATAATTAAGAGAATGTTATATAATTAGGGGAACAGAACAATTTACAATTATTGTCCTTAAGTGCATAATGCACATAGGGATATATTACATAGATTTATGTTACAATATATATCCCATATAGTAAATCATCATAGATATAATTGCTACCAACCATATATTGAATATTGAATAATGGTCATTAATTGTAAGACTCCAAACTATTGAAAGGCATAGTATATACATATATATAGTATGCATTTTTTATAATATAATGTGTTTGTGAATATTACAGCTACTTACCGCTGAATACATCTGCTCAAATCCACTGATCCCCTCTTCTGGACAGTTAGTTTTCTGGGTATAAACCTCCAGATCTGCAGAGATGTAAAGGCATGAATCATATCATTATGTCAAGTGGGGACGAAATAATGCGTCCCGATGTTTACTGCCGGGAGATACATATCAGCATTGCATGGAGGTCTATGCAGTTATGATAGGCATTCCTGGGTGGTGACTGGGAAGTGGCGATCGGCAGTACGTGTGCTGGTGTCAGAGACTACATCAAAAGACTTAGGGGTCTATTTACTAAGCTTAGGATGAAGATAAAGTGGACGGAGAAAAAGCACCAGCCAATCAGCTCCTTTCACTTTTTCAAACCCACATGGCAGCTAGGAGCTTATTGGCTGATATTTATCTCCGTCCACTTTATCTCCATCCGAAGCTTAGTAAATAGACTCCATAGTCCCTCTGCCACTGGCAGTCATGATCCAATGGACATTCTGAGCAACCATAAGTTTGTTCTAATGTCTTATGGTGTGGTCAATGTTAGATCGATGGTCCGGCGACAGATTTGTATCACAGCCCATGGACATCACATTATTATGCCCACCTGCTGCAGCATTAGCATTAAGACAAAGTAGCAGCTGCAACTTTGTCACAGCTGATACTGCAGATCCATCCACCTCTAAATCAGGCCCAGCATTAGTACACCCCCACCCCAATACCTAGATAACAGTAATATACCTTAGATAACAGTAATATACCTCTTATAATATTTAAACACTCCCCTCCCCATTACCACAATATCAGTAATATACCTTTCATAATATTAATATACCCCCAGACTGCGATAATATCCCACCTGCTCTTCACCATATACTTATCTTAGCAGGCAGGAAGTAGGCTGCCTAGTCTTAGCAGACTGCTAAGCCCAGGGAGAAAAGGAAATACACACAGACAGGGTAAAAAGAGAGGAAGGGGTGGAGACTAGTCAAGGAGATGCAGACATAGGGCAGGGATAGAAAGGGACAGGGCTTCATCGTGCAGAAGGGGCAAAGTCTTATCAGGGAGGGGAGGGAGGGAGTAGAGGTATCATCTCTTCAGCCCATTGGTGGTAATGTGTGATGGACAGGTCAGCCCAATGACAGCAGCACTGATTGCCGGCCCCAATGATGGCAGCAATGTGGCTGCATGACCAAACTAAGACATTTTCATACGGGTCCAGGGGCTCCTTGTGAAATGGGAGCCTGGGGTTACTTGCCCCCTGAAAACCCCCCTTTCTCTAATCTTGCTCTGAACAAGCCCTGTATGTTAACAATAACTCTTTACTTTGAGCAGGATAGTAGTCTGGTGGTGTATTCTAGGTCCAGCTGTGCTATGCTGTCTGTATATCCCACAGTAATGTTGACTGCATATTGCAAGTAATAGCAAATAATATAAAATAGATATTTGTGATGTGAGCATCTGTTGTCCAACAAATATATACAATATGAACCCAATTCTGGAATCATCATGCTGCTGTTGGCCATCACTGTCACTATTTCTTCTGGTTAATGATTTTGTGCCTAAAAATAATTTATAATTATTTTTTTAGAACAATTTAATATTTACATTGATATTTGCTATGTATTCTAAATTACATTTAATATTACAATTAGTTATGGAGAATATTATACAGGTGTAACTTAAACAGTATTTGCATTGTATTCAATAATCTCTTCAGGACAAGGAATTTTCAGATCAATAATTCTCTGGTAGGACAAGTTGAAGGCATGAGGTGAAACCTATTCTAGAGATTATTGGACAGAAATGCCCTGTTTGGACTGGATTATTATTATTATTATTATTATTATTATTATATTGGTACAGCTCTACATATTCTTGACGTCAAATTTAGTTCTTGCTCTCCCTGCAATGGCAGGCATTAGCAGGAGAAGGCAACTTCTCCACTAGCTCATGGGGGTCATTCTGACCCGTTCGCTCGCTGCTTTTTATTGCAGCAGAGCGAACGGGTACCCACTGCGCATGCGGCAGCGCCATAGTGCGCTGGCGCATGCCAGACGGCAGAAGGCCATAGCCGGGCTGCGATCGCCTCTGTCTGATTGACAGCCAGAGGCTGTCGCTGGGCGGGAGGGGGCGGAACAGTGGCATTTGGCTGCCGTTTCGTGGGCGCGGTCTGGCCAACACAGGTGTGGCCGTACCGTGCAGGGAGTGGCCCGCAGTGGCTGCATGACATCATACGCAGCCGTTACGGACCGGGGAGCGCCGAGTAGCTCCCGGCCAGCACTCAAAAGCTGCGCTGGTCGGGAGCTACTCTTGAAGTGCAAAGGCATTGCCGCTGTGCGATGCCTTTGCACTTCTGCGAGGGGGGGGGGTGGCACTGACATGCGGGGAGGACTAGCCCTGTGCTGGGCGTCCCCCCGCATGTCAGTGTAAATGATCATAGCTGTACTAAATTTTGCACAGCTACGATCATCTCAGAATGAGGGCCCATGTCTCCACTTTTATCACTGCTTAGTATATCTACCCTGAGAGAGGTTCCAGACAATCTTCCAGGGGCTTTCAGTGCCTCCATTATCTTTGAGAGCTGATTACAAAACAGGCAGTTACAGTAGCTAATAGTATTCATTATGAATCAATATATCAGATACCAGCACACTTTTTTACATGTACTATATTTTTAGAAATGTGAATATCATGCCAAGATGAAAATGTCCTGAACAAAGGTTTACACCCTCTACAATTAAATGTTTGTCTTCATTTGCACTTTATGACACTGGAGAATAATGTTCTATACATATAAAGCAGTGTTGTCATGTTGTAACAGGTGTGTCATTTCCTGAGAACACATAGTTCGTAATGTAAAAGCTTGTAAATAAATATACATGTGCAAAATGAGGTCAGTCTGGTGGTGGATTGTTATAAGGTTTTGTTTCATATTTTCCTGTTTTTTAAGCAAATATAAGAAACCCAAATCAAGTTGTACACTCAGGGCCATCCTAATATTGGTGTCACTGAATGATTACCTGAAATAATGTTTTTTCTAGTTGGTTATTTGTAAAATCAGACTCTGCTACATTTTTATTTATATCCCAAAATATATTGTAAATTGAAAGCTGTTATTATTTAATTTATTAGAGATGAGGAACACAGTATTTTGGTAGTTTGGAGGCCATGAAGCAATTTACAAAATGAATTGAGGGAAGTTCAATAATGGCAGAATATTTAATAATCTGAATTATTAGAAGGATACTTTAAAATGGAATTATGAAGAATTTTTTTTTAAATAACGCAAAAGAAAATTACACTATGGAGTAAATTTACTAAGCGTCAATTTTGGGTCTATGTCCAAAGTGAAGGACAATGACAGGCATGGATGTCAGATTGCAGTCTAAAAACCATCATTTATCATGCATTCTTTTTGACTGTCATTTCCCCCTATTTCTCACCAAAGCTGCCATCAATCTGCTGTGGAGTGTAAGCCCAGTCCTGAATAGATCACTATGATCTGTGTAGGCTTTATTAGCTGTAGATGTTTATAAATAGAAAAAATGTGAGGTGTCTCCCCCCACAAAATCCATATCCAGTTAGTCCTCGGAGATTAGGTTGCTATTGGCAAATGGGGGGAAAAACAGTATGTGGTTGTTTTCTAATAATCAGCACCAGCCTGAACCAGCCAGGAGGCTGCCAATATAGCAGGGGACACACAGCGAGGAGTACCCCATATAAAGTTGTAACCAAACTCCAAAATGGTCATCCCGCAGGGCCGGATTAACAATGGGACAGATGGAGCTGCAGCTCCTGGCCCCAAATGAAAATAGGCCAACAGGATCCATGGCAATTTGCCACCTGTGCAATGCGATGCGCCCACCCAGCTGCTCACCTCCCATCTGCCATGCTGCCAGCTTCAGCTGCTGTACAGAGTACAACATGGTTGGACACTGTGGCTGGATGTTCGCTCCCATCTGCTGCATTGTAGTGATTAGGCAGAGATTTCCAGATAACCCCTCCCATCCCCAGGACCAGGCCTGCCCCCCTTTCTGCTCCTATAGCCCAGCTACCTCCCTCTTTTCTTCTGCTCCTCCCATCCCCATTCTCAGGCCCACCCCTCATTAACCTTTGTCCTGTCTGAGACTGCCCTCTCTATACTTATTCTCCAGAGATTCTGTACATGTAGGAGCTCGAGGAAAGAGACAGAGAGCGGGATGTACCAACCTGTTGCGGTACATTCTGCCACACATTTCGGCAACACTAATTGCATATAATTTAACATATGTGTTAGGTGTTGCGTCGGACAGCTCTTGTGATCAGAGCTGTCCTTTGCGATGCATCTCTGTCCCTGGACTTCTGGGTATGGGCACTGGGAGTCCATCTGCACATGCACAGAGGGATGTGGCGACTGCGGAGCATGCTGGGAGGGATCGAATCCCTCACACAGTGCAACGTGGAAAGAAGCCCATAGGCTTTTATAGGGTAACACCAGCAAAAGCAGGTGTTACCCACTGCATCAGAGCCCTGGTGGCCAGGACTTAGTACATTTGGAAGTGCAGTAAAAACCTAAAAACAGGGTTTTACCACATGTTTACTTTGGTACATCCCGCCAAGAGACTATGGGGGTAATTCTGAGTTGATCGCAGCAGGAATTTTGTTACTAGTTGGGCAAAACCATGTGCACTGCAGGGGAGGCCGATATAACATGTGCAGAGAGAGTTAGATTTGGGTGTGTTTCTGTGCAGGGTAAACACTGGCTGCTTTATTTTTACACTGCAATTTAGATTGCAGATTGAACACACCATACCCAAATCTAACTCTCTCTGCACATGTTACATCTGCCCCCCTGCAGTGCACATGGTTTTGCCCAACTGCTAAAAAAGTTCCTGCTGCGATCAACTCAGAATTACCCCCTATATCTTTAAATGTAAATGCTTGTGGATGCTGGGTATGTTCTCATATAATGGGATTGAGAATTAGTGGAGTGTAATGCAATGATGAAGTGTGGGGAGTTAGTGCTGTTATGAACTGTCTGTCTGTGGGTGGGTGGGGGGGAGGCAGTGTAGTGATGTAGTATGGGTAGGTAGTGTAGTGATGTAGTGTGGGGGGAAGTGTATTAATGTAGTATGGGTAGGTAGTATAGTGGTGCAGAGTGGGAAGATAGCATAGTGCTGTTACTATATGTTGTGAGGAGTGCTGTGAAGTAGTATGGGGAGGTAGTGTAGTGATGTAATGTAGTGATAGTGTGTGGAGAGGTAGTACAGTAATGTGGTGTGGGAAGGTAGCGCAGTATGGTGGTGTGGCAAGATAACACAGTAATGAGGTGTGGGGAGGAAGATGTAATGTGGGAATTCAGTTTGGAGAGGTAGTTCAGTGAAATAGTGTAGAGATGTAGAGTGGGGAGGTAGCGTAGTGATATACTGCGAGGATGTAGTACAGTGATGTAGTATAGATAAGTATCATAGTGTGCGGATGTAGGGGGTAATTCAGACCTGATTGTAGCAGCAATTTTGTTAGCAGATGGGCAAAACCATGTGCACTGCAGGGGGGGCAGATGTAACATGTACAGAGAGAGATAGATTTGGGTGGGGTGTGTTCAAACTGAAATCTAAATTGAAGTGTAAAAATAAAGCAGCCAGTATTTACGCTGCACAGAAACAAAATAACTCTCTCTGCACATGTTACATCTGCCCCACCTGCAGTGCACATGGTTTTGCCCAACTGCTAACAAATTTTCTGCTGCGATCAACTCTGAATTACTCCCGTAGTGCAGTGCAGGGATGATTGATCCAGGGTGTAGGACTCGAAGGGAGGAGGCTCAAAGGGAGCAGATATATAATTTTAATATCAAAGCCTGGACTTAGACTGGATGAAATACAGTAGGCAAAGGACTACGATCTCCTCCTAACATGTTATTCTCTCACCTACAGGTAATCAAAACAATTACTACAACTCTCAGCAGCTGCACAGTGATCTAGGATACTATACTCTGCAGTGTCTGTTTACTTAGGTAATCAAAACAATTACTACAACTCTCAGCATCTGCACAGTGATCTAGGATACTATACTCTGCAGTGTCTGTTTACTTAGGTAATCAAAACAATTACTACAACTCTCAGCAGCTGCACAGTGATCTAGGATACTATACTCTGCAGTGTCTGTTTACTTAGGTAATCAAAACAATTACTACAACTCTCAGCAGCTGCACAGTGATCTAGGATACTATACTCTGCAGTGTCTGTTTACTTAGGTAATCTGGAGTTATTGTTTTGTGCAAAATTTAGCCTGTTTAATTGTTAGATATTTGGGGAATTTGGGATGTCCTCCTCCCATATCATTATTTGTTTGTTTGAGCTTGATTGCCCACCAGTGGGTGTTGGGCAATGGGTGGGGTTTTAATCAGTGAACCTATACCTTACATATGTTAATGTTAGTTCATATTACGGTAAACTTGGCTGATTAAGCCTGGCTGATTGATCCAGGGTGTAGGACTCGAAGGGAGGAGGCTCAAAGGGAGCAGATATAAAATTTTAATATCAAAGCCTGGACTTACCCTGGACTTAAACAGGACGAAAAACTGAAAGAAAACCACAAACAACAACAGATGATTTACTTATCAATACCAACTGCATATGCAAATTTACCACCCTCCAACTTTCACTCTGTGTACACTATGCAACCCATTTGCAGAAAAGAACATATGTAAGATCTGGTTTCCATCCATAATCAGGATCACAAAGATCTTCTTTGGGACAATGTGAGTTCATCTTCTCATCTACAAACACTTAATAAATCTAACATAATTACCATTGCTTCTTAACCCTCTCACAATCCTTTCATTTCTTACAGCCCAAATACATTTCTGCACCCACTTTATCTACGCTTTTGACTCATTTCATACTAAATCTACACCCATTGAGCCTACACTGCTTTTCTCACCTGCATTTCTGCAATTCTTCTGCTCTGATTTCCTTACAGTCTCCTCTCCTACTTCCACTTTCCCTCAACCTATTTACCTACTTAACACTATGTCAAGGCTTTCTTATACTCCCCACATCACTCAGTGTCTACCTAATAATGTATCTTTATCCTTCCACCCTAGTCTTCTACACCTCCTCCTCTGTCTCCCCTCCATCCCTTTGTTTCCTTCCCCCTCCTTTCCTGTTACCCCACTTTCATTTACCTCTGCCCCATGGTCCTGCTACCCCACAACTCAGCCCTGCTCCCTCTCTCCCTTCCCTGTCACCTCCCCATACCCCCATCCACATCACACTGACCTCCCTCCCTGCCCACCTCCTGCAGTTTCCCCTCCTAGCTCAGGCACCCGTACCATCACTACTCTCTCATCATCCCTGCCCTCAAAGTTAATCTCACCTCATCGCTACAGCAACCCTGATAATCTCATTCACATCTCTCCCACAAACTCATACCCCCTATCCTGTGCCCTCTGGAATGATAGATCTGTTTGTAACAAACTGGTCCCCACTCATGACCTTTTCATTTCCAACTCCCTACACCTACTAGCCATTACTGAAACTTGGATTACGCCCTCTGACACTACTTCTCCTGCTGCTCTCTCTGCTGGGGGCCTCACATTCACACACACACCCCGACCTGGGGGTCGCCATGGGGGTGGTGTTGGGGTCCTTTTACCTTCTAGTTACTCCTACCAACTCATACCACCAGAACCATCCCTTACATTCTCTACATTTGAGGTCCATACCATACGCCTCTTCCAACCAGTCCATCTTAGAGTATCTGTCATTTACCGCCCCCCTGGCACTGCTTCCAAATTCATCGACAACTTTGCTTCCTGGCTTCCTCACTTCCTCTCTTCTGACATTCCCTCCATTATCCTAGGCGATTTCAACATCCCTATTGACATCCCCACACAATCCCCTGCCTCTAAACTCCTTAACCTCACCTCTTCACTTGGTCTCTCCCAATGGACCTCCTCACCCTCCCATGTTAATGGGAGCTCACTGGATCTGGTCTTGACTCACCGCTGTGATATTTCTGATTTTTCCAACTCCCCATTTCCCCTCTCTGACCACCACCTGCTCTCCTTTAACCTATCTCTCTCGACTTCCCCATCTCTACCTCCTAAGGCTACCATCACTAAGCGTACCATTGAAGCTATTGACACCACATTCCTTTCCTCCCTGTTTGATTCACTTCTCTCTCCTATTCTCTCTCTCTCATGCCCTGAACAAGCCACTTCCACATACAATGCATCCCTTACTTCTGCTCTTGACTCTGTTGCTCCACCAACCACTATTCACCCTCGCAAATTAACACCTCAACCCTGGCACACCAAATGCACCAGATATCTGCAAAAATGCTAACGTACTGCTGAGCGACACTGGAGGAAATCACGCTCTAAGGCAGACTTCCTCCATTTCAAACTTATGCTCTCATCCTTCAGTGCTGCCCTTTCTCTTGCTAAACAGTCATACTTCAAGAACCTCATCTCCTCCCAGTCTTCCAACCCCCAGCGCCTCATTGCCACTCTCAACTCACTCCTCTGCCCACCTCCACCTCGTCTCCCTTCCTCACTCTCTGCTCTTGACTTTACCACTTACATCACATCCAAAATTGACTCCATACATCAGGACATCACATCACACCAGACCATCAGTAACCAGCTTTCTCCCATCCCTTACCAACTCTCCCCATCCCTCGCACCTACTCTGACAACTTTCTCCCATGCATCTGGAGAGGAAATCATGGCCCTCATTCATTCCTGTCCCCTCACCACCTCCCCACTTGACCCTATCCCCTCCCGCCTCCTCCGCTACCTCTCTCCTTCTGCTTGTTCCCATCTTTCCCACCTTCTCAATCTATCCCTCTCATCAGGCACTGTCCCCTCTGCCTTCAAGCATGCACTCATCTCTCCTATTCTTAAAAAACCTACACTTGATCCAAACACTCTCTCCAACTACCGACCCATCTCTCTCCTCCCTTTTGCCTCCAAACTCCTTGAGTGCATTGTCTACAACCACCTTACTTCCTTTCTTTCCTCACACTCACTGCTTGACCCATTCCAGTCTGGCTTCCGTCCTCTCCACTCCACTGAAACTGCCCTTACAAAAGTATGCAATGACCTCCATGCTGCTAAATATAAGGTACACTACTCTATACTTATTCTACTTGATCTCTCTGCTGCTTTTGACACTGTGGACCATCCTTTCCTACTGCAAATTCTTCACTCCATTGGTCTGCGTGACACTGCCCTCTCTTGGCTGTTCTCCTACCTTTCTGACCGTTCTTTCTCTGTCTCCTCTCATGACTCCACCTCCCCCTCACTTCCACTAACTGTAGGGGTACCCCAAGGTTCTGTCCTTGGTCCTCTTCTCTTCCCTCTCTATACGTCCTCACTAGGTAAGCTCATTAGTTCTTTTGGTTTCCAATATCATCTCTATGCTGATGACGCCCAAATCTATCTTTCCTCTCCAGACCTCTCCCCTGCTCTCCTCACTCGTATCTCCAACTGTCTCTCTGCTACCTCTTCTTGGATGTCCCAGCGCTTTCTTAAACTTAACATGTCTAAGACCGAGCTGATCATCTTCCCTCCCTCCCGCATAACCTCACCTCCTACAATCTCATTATCTATTGATGGCACTACTATCTCCTCTAGCCCCCAAGTGCGCTGTCTTGGAGTAATCCTTGACTCTTCCCTCTCCTTTAAACCACACATTTAGCACCTCTCACAAACCTCCCATTTTTATCTAAAAAATATTTCCAGGATCAGACCCTTTCTGACCCAGGATGCTACTAAGACTCTTATCCACTCACTGGTCATCTCCAGACTGGACTACTGTAATCTGCTCCTGACTGGCATTCCTGACAAATACCTCTCTCCACTCCAATCTATCCTCAATGCTGCTGCCCAGCTCATCTTCCTCACCAAACGCACTACGTCCACCTCTCCTCTCTTACTAGACCTTTACTGGCTCCCCTTCCCTTTCAGAATCCATTTCAAGCTTCTCACACTCGCTTACAAAGCCCTCACCCACTCCTCTCCCATCTACATCTCTGACCTTATCTCCCTTTACACTCCCACCCGTCCTCTTTGCTCTGCTAATGCACGCTGACTCTTCTGCCTACGGATTACTTCCTCCCACTCCTACCTCCAAGATTTTTCACATGCTGCACCACTTCTTTGGAATTCCCTACCTCTCCCCCTCAGACTCTCCACCTCTCTACAAAACTTCAAACGGGCTCTCAAGACCCACTTCTTCACCAATCCCAGCCAAATCTCATCCTATCCCTCTGTTCTACGCTCTCTATGTACCCCATCTGTGTCACCCCTGTCTGTCTACCCCTCCCCTTTAGAATATAAGCTCTCACGAGCAGGGCCCTCTTTCCTCATGTGCTTATCCTTTCTTACTTTAATAATCTTCAACTGCACCAAATCCATCAGTCTTCTGCCACCTTATACTTATTCCAGTGTCATCTGCTGATGTAACTATGTTTATTTACCCTGTACTTGTCCTATACTGTCATCAACTGTAAGTTGCTGTTTTCCTGTTTTATTATTTGTTTATGTACTTTGTAATTGGGCGCTGCGGAACCCTTGTGGCGCCATATAAATAAAGGATAATAATAATAATAATAGTGTGGTGAAGTAGCACAGTAATGTAATGTGGGGAGGTAGCATAGTGATGTAGTGTGGGGAGGTAGCATTGTGATGTAGTATGGAGAGGTAGTTCAGTGATGTAGTGTAGGAAGGTAGCTTAGTGATTCAGTGTGGTCAGATAGTGCATTAATATAGTATGTAAACATACTCCCCCTTCCCACCCGGGATAACTTCTCTACAGTTCTGATCACAGTACCTGTGACAACACATAATAGTTCCTTCTTAAATCTCAGCTCTAGACCCATGTGGAGCTTAGTCTGGCACTGTAAGACCAGAGATGGAATCTTTAGGGAAATGCACACCCCAAACAAAACAAAAAATAGGGTTCCCTATCCCCAAGGACAACCAAATAGAACTTACATTATACATGGTAGACACTATAAAAACAGAACAATACAAATAGGAAACTCTCAAAGGCACCAAACTTTAGTAACCAAATTCTAACATACAGTATAAATCAACAAATTAGAAGAAACAACAGCTCCCTTAGTTTGGATGAGTTGGTCATGATGTGTTTTCCCTTGGGTTTGCCAGTTGTGCAGGGAAAGACAATTTCTTAGTGGTACTGTTTGGCATGTACGCGCCATAGAAAAAATGAGCAAGGTCACATGTCACAAGGGGTGTGACCACTTGAAACAGATTTTCATCACTCTGGGAACATTCCTCTCCAATCCATTTTAAATGCACCTTTCCTTTATGGTGGTTTCAAGCAACGGGGAACCTCTGAAGAAACTGATCCTTACTGGGCAGACATTGTCTTCAGTTGGTATTCACTATTCATGTAGGCAATCACATGGTCTGGAAAATTCGTGTTTGTGTAGAAATATAACCAATGTAATCAACATACAACAGCTGTTCAACCAGACTCATACCACCTGTGTCACCTCCTGACCCTTGTATACCCTCCAGCCTCCAGCCCCCTGTGTCTTTCCAGCCACCTGCATCTCTAACCCACACAGCCATCTCCCCCCTGCATCTTTCAGCCACACCATCATCTCCCCCTGCATTTCAGAGCCACACCAACTGTCCCCTGGGTCTCTCAGCCACACTATCTCCCCCTACATCTTTCAGCCATACCATCTCCCACCAGTGTCTCTCAGCCACACCATCTCCCCCTGCATCTCTCAGCCACACCATCTCACCCTTTTATCTCTCAGCCACACCATCTACACCTGCATCTCTCAGCAACAGAATCATCTCATACCCCCTCTGCATATCTCAGGCACACCATCTCCCTCTGAATTTCTCAGCCACACCATCTCCTTCCTGAGTATCTTAACCACACCATTATCTCATCTCTCTCAGCCACACCATTTTCTCTTGCATCTCTCAGGCAACCTATATCCTGCCTATGTCTCTCAGCTACGCCATCTCTCCCGGCATCTCTCAGCTACATTTTCTCCCCTCTGTCTCTCAGCCACACCATCATCTAATCTCCTTTCTCCATCTCACAGCCACACTATCTCCCCCTGCATCTTTCAGCCACAACATAGCTTCCCTGCATCTTTCAGCCACACCATCATCTCCCTCCTCCTTCTTTCAGCCACTCCATCAACTCCCCTGTATATTTCAGCCACATCATCATCTCCTCCCTGCTTCTTTCAGCCACACCATCTCCCCCATGCATCTATCAGCCACTCCATCCTCCCCCCGTGTTTCAGCCACACCATCTCTTCCCTTTGTCTCTCACCATTACCTTCATTCGGCATCTCCAAGCCTCCCCCTCATTCCACATCTTTCAGCCTCCCACTCACTCTGTGTCAAGTAGCCACCTCTTAACCTGGTGTCTCTCAGCCTCCCCTACCCCATGTCTCAGCCTACCTCTCACTCTCTGAGTCTCTCCCCCTCTCCATCACTGTACATCTCTCAGCCACCCCTCAGTCTCTGTGATTCAGCCTCTGTGTCTCTCAGCCTTCCCCACTCCCAGTGTCTCTCAGCCTTCCCCACCCCCTGTGTCTATAAGACTCAACCACACCATGTGTCTTTTAGCCTCCCCCACCACCTGTGTCTCTCAGCCTTCCCCTCCCTGTGTGTCTCTCAGCCTTTCCTTGTGTCACTCAGCCTTCCCTTACTCTGTGTCCCTCAGCCTTCCCCTTACATTGTATTTCTCTGCCTGACCCATCCTCTGTGTCTCTCAGTTACCCCCACCCCATGTGTCTCTGTCTCCCCAACATCCAGTGTCTGACCCACCTCCTATGTCTCTCAGCATCCTCCAACTCATTTCTCTTAGACTCCCCAACCCCCTGTGTCTCTTAGCCTTCCCCTCCCCTGCATCTCTCAGCCTCCCCTCACTCTCTCTCAGCCTCACTTCTGCCATATACAGTATCTAAGGCGTTTGGTGAGGCCAGGCAAGGATGCTGCAGCAGGATCTAGGGAGGGCCACAAATCATTGCTGTTTCAGAATCATATCAGTGATGGTTGATGGCCAATATAGAATGCTTTTACCATCAATGACGGAATACACAGGTGGTTTTCCACCATCAATGGTGTGTGTTGGATCAATGGCGATAGTGCTTTTATTGTGCTGGGAACAGAGGGTGGATGGCCAGATGGATATTCCCAGAACACTCACTAGTGCTGCATCACTGCAGCTTTGTTTTGACCATCATCTTGAGACACCACAAGCAAAGAAAAAGCAACATTTGCTGATGAAGGTGAGCCAAGGTCCGTCCTGTCTTCCTCAGCAGTGCATAGCAACCTACATCCATTAAGGAAGCCATGCCACGCATTGACAGAGGAAACTGTTACCCACTGAATTTTTCTCCAGCAAGCCTCTTCAGGGCATGCACGACTATTCGATAGAGGGGATCATCAATCAATCAATCATCATTGATTGTTTCAGCTAACAACCATTGATGGGGAAGGTACCAATAGCCATCTCTACATGGATCATCTTTATGCAGGCAGAAGAGACAGGGAGTGTTTAGTCACAACATCAGCATCACACACCCAGCAGCACTGCCCCTGACTAGGTAGGAGGAGCTGTCACACCACTGAGCACTGTAAATTTTGCTCAGCAGCGCAGTTAAGTTTGCAACTAATTGCAGCTGCAAGGTGGCCGGGTGATGCGGCTTACCTCCTGCCAATTTCTTAATGGTGCATCGTACCAGCCCATACCATCACACTTGTATGGCTGGGGTCAGTGTCGGACTGCAGTGGTAGAGGCCCATGTTTAGGGGTGTGGCCAGTCTGCAGAGGAGTTGTGGCCTACCGCCACATAGTTTTGCCTAACCAATAGAGAGTACATAGGCTGGGCCCCTTAATAAATATATATAGTAAATACTGCTAGTGTATGCATGATAATCTACCATATTAATAACAGCAATGCACTGTAGAAAAATACACCTTGTCCTGTGCAGTATAAGTTAACATACAGTATGTATAATGTATAATTCAAGTACACAGTCTGACACCTAGAGGAGGAAGAGGGGCCCCCAGGCAATGGGGTCGACCAGGGATTTTCTTTGTACCCCTATGGACCAGTCCAACCCTGTCTGGTGTTGACGCAAAATGGAAAATATTATTCCTTACATATACCTGGCTCAAATGCTAGTAGTGTACAGATAGATTCAGCTTGATATGCATCCAACTGAACATATGCAGTGTTTTTTTCATGCATAGGTATTTTCCAGTATATGGCCGGAGAGCATATGCAGCCAACATTAAGCCCTATATTATCCATTGTACAGCTTCAGTCATTTCCAAGCTGTAAACAATTCAATTACTATCCATGGTCAATCTTAAGGGAAACTTTCAGGCAAAGAAAAGGGGAAAACAACTAGAAACATATTGTATTGTAAAAAGCAAGATTAATAAATTTCTAGTCAAAAATTACCATTTTTAATGCATAATCATTACTGCATTATTGAATTACAAAATTGTTCTGGTTCCCTAAAAACAAAAATAAAATTGCCTGCTTTAAAAGCTGTTGTCATTGGTGACATTTAATAAACCAGTCCTATGAGTTATATTGAGAAGTCTGTAAGAAAACAGTTACTGTGAATGTTTATTTTGAGATGAATTGGTAATTACTAGCACTAAGTGGCAGTGGTTAAATCACTTGTAATTGAGGATTGGTGAATATATATACACACAGACAAAATCCAATTATCCTAATTTGTGCCTGTACTTTATGTAACATGCTATACATGTCTATGTACATTATTAAATAAGTAGTAGCTTCTTACTAAGTTTGCAATACAACATAATTAAACAGCAAACTTTAAATTGCCTTCTTATATACCAAATATAAAAATACTGTCATTATTTAAGTTGCAGTTTCACTGACCATTTTATTTTTCATAAAAAAACCTCTCATTTTTGTATCTAATGTAAATACAAGTTTAGCTTCACCAGTGGTGCAAGTAGAAATTTTTTCTTAGTGGTACTGATAGTAAAGTTGGGCATGGTCACGAGTCATGAGGGGGCATGGTCACACGAAACTAGGGGAGTGGCTACATGACAATAGGGGCATGGCTACATTATGCCGAACACTATAATGCCCATTACACATTATGCCATACACTGTAATGCTTATTATACATTATGCCACATACCGTAATGCCCATTACACATTATGCCAAACATCGTAATGCCCATTACACATTATGCCACACACCGTAACACCCATTACACATTATGCCACACACCATAATGCCAATTACATATTATACCACACACTGTTATGCCTATTACATATTGTCACACACAGTTATGCCACTGACACCATTTTATGTCATACACACAAAAATGCCCCTTATAAATTATGCTCCAGTGGTGCACTGGTAGTACTGAGTACCACCACCATATTTCTTAATGGTACTCCGTACTACCCCATACCACCCTACTTTCAGCACTGAGCTTCACTAAAAGCAGTGAGAACCAACAAAAACAAAATATATTTTTGTAAGTGCACCATTATGTGCCAAACTGCAAATAGCATATACAACAATTCAAAGCTAAAATATTAAATATGATAATAATTATTTAAATTTTGATTATAAAAATATTTTGAAAGCTAAACTACACAGGACTTACAAGAATGTTATTATATAAACACAACATACATGTTTTGTACACTCTACAGTAGTGTAAATCTACTATATAAACCTTGCACAAACATATAGACTATATAAAGGGCTTCCTCTGGGATATAGTCAGTGGTCAACAATAACAATGTCAACATTCATAAAGTCAACCCCACAATATTGACAGTTATGATATCGACATTGTTAAAATGTTCATTAGTAATACGTTAACATTGTCAGAATGTTAACATTAGGGTTCTACTGAGGTTAGGGTGCGGAGGAAGGTTAGGGTTAAAGCTGCCTAATGGGACTAACTAAGCATAATGGGCTGCATCGGTGCTGTAGCTGGGCTGTAACTAGACATAATGGGGTTGTAACTGGACGTAATGTTGATGTAATGAGCTGTAATGGAGCATTATCACACAAGTTCAGAGAGGACAGAGTTGGGTATACGCTTTCTTTCAGACAGATCTTTTACACCAGGGATAGGGCAAAGCGCGCACTGATGATGACAGGTATCAATCCATGGATACCTATGTGGGTGTTGCGCTCACAGTGATACATACAGCTCTGCATATGGCCTGATATAAACCCAGGGCATAATTCAGTCTAGGACGCACCAAGGTACAAACTTTGGTGGGGATTTACGTATGCAAAGCCACGCCCCTTCTGCATAACATTTTGGGTGTGTGAACGCATGTCACGCTCTGGTTTTTGTCATGCTTGTGGTTTGCCCAGTGCTCCAGGAGCAGCTAGGCAGCCCCTAGCCTCTCCCAGCACGCACAGTGAATGATGCTCACATGAGCGCATCATCCATCACTGCTGTACCGCTGCTAGATGACACAATCGAAGTTGATGACACAAAAATAACAGAGCAGTCCCATTCCTCCTCTCTAAGTCCAAAGCGCCACAAACGTAGGCTATGTTTAACTGGATCTCCCAGTGAAAGTTGTGGGTATGTGCAGTGTGTAAACTGTTAAGCATGTTACATTTTTACATGGTGCAAAGTCCTGCTCCTGATCAGGCCTATTATGTGCAGCATCAAGGTTCCATAAAGAAGGCAAAAATGAAGGACATGAAAAAAATAAAAAAAACATCTAAAGACATAGAAAGTAGAAATGTAAAATAAAGAGATACTGCATATAGCCCACAAAAATTGTTCATGTTATTACTTCAAATGTAAGAATCCATAAAATATTATTATTTAACACTGTTGTACTTTTAGATGTCTTATACAACTCTTTGTGGTTCTGCCATTTGGGTTTCTGTAAAGCTACACAGCACCTTGCTATGCAGCACGAGTTAAGACAGTATCAATCTTTATAAATGCTTTTATTGCACCTTAGATGCAATTTCATCATGCCCTGTAATTAGATGTCATGCCCTAAAGCTGAGCTGACTAAGACTTTATAGAAAGGTAAAACACTTCACTATTCCTAAGTGAAACTGATTTCTTATAGATACTGTCTCTAAACTGTTAGATTGCCACCAAATTTGATATAAAATAAGCTTGATTTTAAAAGAACCACTTTTCAGTTTAAATCATGTTCTGCAATCGCAAAATTAATTTTTGTGAAAGATCCTTGATTTCTGGTTACGCAATAAAAAAATATAGTACTATATATTATTATAGTTTCAGTATTAAGAAATCTGCATATGGTATATGTTTAATTTGCCAGCCGTCGGGATTCCGGCGTTCAGGATGCTGACGCAGGTATCTCAACAGCTGGCAATGTCGGCAGCTGCAATTCTGGCCAAACAGGACTATTCCCACTCTTGGGTGTCCACGACACCCATAGAGTGTGAAATAGAACTTGTGGTGAGTGCAGTGAGCCACCGAGCCAGCAAGTAGACTCTTTGTGCTCATCAATATACCGTCAACTGCCGTTGTCGGTATATTGACGGCTGGCATCACGGCTGCCAGTAAATCATACTAAGCCCCCGAGGTGGTAATGACAGTATCTGTTCACTTTTATTCATCATAAGTAGTTATTGTTTATATATTCATCAACATATAACATTGAACATACTGGCCTACCATTTGTGCTATTCATTTACTATTTACAGATGACAAACATGGAAAAGGAAATATATTTATGCATGACACATACAGTAATATAAAATAGTGTGGAGAAAAGCACACGGGTATTCCTTCAATTCACTTGTGATAACTTTGTGAAATATAAAATACAAATACCACTCCTCACAAAATTAATGAGAACCAATATAATGTGAGGCACAGTTTAAAATGATAAAACTAATGAAGTTAGTAGAGCGCCTGTGAATAGTGCATAAAGGATAGATGATCATATCCAATTACTTATCTCAAAATGTATAGCTTCAGTCACATGGATGAGTGCGGCTCCATCTGTATGTCAAATAATCTTTCTTGTCCCAATTAAACTTCTTCTCTTTCCCTTAGTCCAGTGGTTTCCAAACTTTTTTGAATCACGGCACCCTAGAATATCAGAATACCAAGGCTCGCCAGTGTGAATATTAGGAGTAAAAAAGGGGTGCCTGAGGTACATAGTATGAGGGGCACAGTGACGGGGAGGTCATATGCTGATGCTATGCATTTTGGGTGTAATGGCGCTTGCTGGAACTCATCTGAGGTAGCGTCTATATGCAGTGGCGTCATGAGGGGGGTGCTGGGGGTGCGGCCCGCACCCGGGTGTAACCCTTCAATAGGGTGACACCAAATAGAGCCCTGCACTCCCAGCCGCACCCTAATCCCATCAAAAGAACTGACATAGACATGTCAGCAGCGACGTCCACACCTCCTCTTCCCCGGCACTAAGCGCTGCAGGCTCAATAGGAGCTCACCCCGCGCTCCGCTGCTTTCTGCGCCTGTCAACAGCTGACAGGCAGCGGCAAGCTAGATGACAGCACAGGACGGGGCACTGACTGTCAGCACGATCCCCCTGGCCGGATCTTCAGACTCTTCACTCCGAGTCCCCTCCCCTCAGAGGCGCGGCTCCCATCAGCGCTATGTGGGGCAAGGCGGAGGGCAGCTATTTACAAGCTGGCGAATGCTGGCATTGCTGAGGGGCAGGATTGATTGAAGTGGCCGGCGGCAGGTACAGCTGAGAAGTGTGGGGGAAGTACAGTGTCACTGTGTACAGGGGCCATGCTTGTGCTGATGATCGCGGCTGCAGGCAGACAGATGTCTGTGAGGAGGAAGCAGCCCAGGGCTGGGATCATCAGTGCTAGTGGCCCCCACTGGCAGCATTTTATCTTTACATGCAGGTTGTAGTTACCAGCATGGGGGTTGTGTGCCCCCCTCCCCCGCTCTCCAGTCGCAGCAGCCTCTCAGGGCATTCACTTAAATCTCTCCCGAGTCCCGACTAGCTCAGTAGTTTCCTCTCTTCAGTTATATTTACTGCACTGCATGTTGCCCCGCCCCCAGGTCTCCTGCTGCTCCTCTGTTCTCCTCCTTCTCCTGCTTCTTCTAGCTCTCACAAGTTTCCCAGGTATGCTTCCTTCCCCTACATTCCCAGGTGTGCCTCTTTCCCCTGTATCCCCAGGTGTGCCTCTTTCCCCTGTATCCACATGTGTGCCTCTTTCCCCTGTATCCCCAGGTGTGCCTCTTTCCCCTGAATCCCCAGGTGTTCCCCTGTATCTCCATGTGTGCCTCTTTCCCCTGTATCTCCATGTGTGCCTCTTTCCCCTGTATCCCCATGTGTGCCTCCTTCCCCTGTATACCCATGTGTTACTCTTTCCCTATATCCCCATGTGTGCCTCTGCTCCTACTTACCCAAGTGAACCTTTCACCTATATCAGCTGTGTTTTTGTCACCCCTCCGTCTGTGCCTCTGCCCCTCAACCCTTCTATGCCGCAGTTCCCTTTCCCATAAGTGCCTCGCTCACTTTCCTATATCTGTACAGTCTGTATATCTTTGGTACTTTCCCCATCTGTGTCTCTGATACTCCCCCCCCCCTTCCCCCCCTCTGTGACTCTGCCCCCATGCCTCGTGTGCCCCTCTCCCCCTCCATGTGTGCCTGGCTGTCTCTGCTCCTTTCCCCATCTGTACCTCTGCTACCGGCAGTGGCGGGTGCGGGGGGTGCCGCCCGCACCCCGGTGTCACTCTTCAATGGGGGGACACCAAACAAGAGCCGCACTCGCACCTGCTAGGGGGGGATGCGATCAAAACTGAGCCGCGGCGGAGTCTTTTTGTTGCAGGCGGGGGTATATGATTTTGATTCGGCGAGGGTGCGATCGTAACTGCAGTGCTCTATTTGCATTACGATCGCCCCCCCGCAAAATCATATACCCCCACCTGCAACAAGAAGACTCCGCCGCGGCTCAGTTTTGATCGCATCCCAATCCCCCCCCCCCTCCCCCCTGCTGGAAGAGGAGGACTCCGCCGCGGCCGGGTCTGAACGTCATCACGCCGCCGGGATTCTAGGAGGGAGAAGTGTGAGGATGCTCTTGCGGCTTGCTATTCTCCTCACCCGCGCCAGCCACATTTTGCACACTGCCGCCGCCCACGTCCTCCGCTGCTCATCTTAGGTACTCTTACCCTGCTTCCCTGTGTCCCTCTCCCTGTCACTGTCCCTGCTGCCAATCTCCCTGGCCCTGAGTTGTGGATCATACTGTGTGGCATATGTGAATTTTGTCTAAATCTACTGTATGTTGTATAATGTGAATTTCGGCTCATACTGTGTGCTATAATGTGAATTTCTGCTCATTCTGTGTGCTATAATGTGAATTTCGGCTCATTCTGTGTGCTATCATGTGATTTTGGCTCATTCTGTGTGCCATCATGTGATTTTCGGCTCATTCTGTGCGCTATAATGTGAATTTCTGCTCATACCGTGTGCTATAATGTGAATTTCGGCTCATTCTGTGTGATATCATGTGATTTTCGGCTCATTCTGTGTGCTATAATGTGAATTTCTGCTCATACCGTGTGCTATAATGTGAATTTTGGCTCATTCTGTGTGCCATCATGTGATTTTCGGCTCATTCTGTGTGCTATAATGTGAATTTCTGCTCATACCGTGTGCTATAATGTGAATTTCGGCTCATTCTGTGTGCCATCATGTGATTTTCGGCTAATTCTGTGTGCTATAATGTGAATTTCTGCTCATACCGTGTGCTATCATGTGATTTTCGGCTCATACTGTGTGGTATAACGTCACCCGGCTCCATAGCAGTGCATGCTAATATGGACGAGATTGTCCATATTGGCCTGCATGCATAAGTGACCCAGCACCAATGATGAACGAGTGCGGGGCCGCACATCGTTCATCACTGGTGCCTACGTACGAGAACGTTCATATCGTGCAGTTATATCGCCTAATGTGTAGGGCCCATTAGCTGTTTATGGACCTAATTCTGGTCGCATTTCATTTTAGCAATAATCGCAATAGAGTGATTTTTGCAAAAATATGCCACGGTAACAGTGTGCATGCAATCAAAGCGCGTTTGCATCCCTGAAGGATGCGACTGCACTTTCATTGACAGCGGCGGGCAGTGCCGTAACTATGTGTGTGTCAGGTGTGCCTGGCACACAGCGCAGTCGCCCTGAGGGCGCAACGGCCCCGATTCCCTAAAGTCAGCAGCTTGTAATGAGTCAAGTTGACTCATTACAAGCCGCCTGTGCCTGAGGAGGAGAGGAGCAGCAGCGGGAGCAGCGGAGAAGGAAGAGGAGGGAGGGGGTGGAGGGAAGGAGCCGCAGCAGCGCTATGTAATTGGTGGCAGCGCTGCTGCAGCTGTCCCTCTCATTCCACATAGGCTGGCTGCCGCTGCTGTGAATGTTGGGATGCGCTTCCCTCATCCCAGCATGCACAGCAGTGGCGGCCAGCCAATGCGGAAGGATAGGGACAGCTGCAGCGGCACCGCCAGCAATTACAGTGCACTGCTGCGGGTCCCTCCCTCCTCCCCCTCCCTCCTCTTCCTTCTCCCCTGCACCCGGAGCTGCCAGCAACGAGGAGCCTGACTGAGCCAGCGGAGAAATGGTAAGTATAATCTATTCTGTCTGCCGTAATGTGTAAAAAGGGGGATGCTGTCTGCCGTAATGTGTAAAAAGGGGGACGCTGTCTGCCGTAATGTGTAAAAAGGGGATGCTGTCTGCCGTAATGTGTAAAAAGGGGCTCTACCTGGTGTAGTGGCGCTACTGTGCGGCGTAATTTGAATAATGGAGACTACTGTGCCATGTAATATGAATCGTTATTATTTTGTGGCCACACCCCTTCCCATGAAGCCACGCCCCTATTTCTCTAACGTCCTAAGTGGATGCTGGGGACTCCGTAAGGACCATGGGGAATAGCGGCTCCGCAGGAGACTGGGCACATCTAAAGAAAGCTTTAGGACTAACTGGTGTGCACTGGCTCCTCCCCCTATGACCCTCCTCCAAGCCTCAGTTAGATTTCTGTGCCCGACGAGAAGGGTGCACACTAGGGGCTCTCCTGAGCTTCTTAGTGAAAGTTTTAGTTTAGGTTTGTTATTTTTAGTGAGACCTGCTGGCAACAGGCTCACTGCATCGTGGGACTAAGGGGAGAAGAAGCGAACTCACCTGCGTGCAGAGTGGATTGGGCTTCTTGGCTACTGGACATTAGCTCCAGAGGGACGATCACAGGTCCAGCCTGGATGGGTCCCGGAGCCGCGCCGCCGGCCCCCTTACAGAGCCAGAAGAGCGAAGAGGTCCGGACAAATCGGCGGCAGAAGACGTTCCTGTCTTCAATAAGGTAGCGCACAGCACTGCAGCTGTGCGCCATTGCTCTCAGCACACTTCATACTCCGGTCACTGAGGGTGCAGGGCGCTGGGGGGGGCGCCCTGAGACGCAATAAAACATGACAGAAATACCTTACATGGCAAAAAATGCATCACATATAGCTCCTGGGCTATATGGATGCATTTAACCCCTGCCAGAATATACAAAAAACCGGGAGATAAGGCCGCCGAAAAGGGGGCGGAGCCTATCTCCTCAGCACACTGGCGCCATTTTCCCTCACAGCTCAGTTGGAGGGAAGCTCCCTGGCTCTTCCCTGCAGACAGAAAGGGTTAAAAAAAGAGAGGGGGGCACTAATTAGGCGCAGTATTAAAACATACAGCAGCTATAAGGGGAAAAACACTTATATAAGGTTATCCCTGTATATATATAGCGCTCTGGTGTGTGCTGGCATACTCTCCCTCTGTCTCCCCAAAGGGCTAGTGGGGTCCTGTCCTCTATCAGAGCATTCCCTGTGTGTGTGCTGTGTGTCGGTACGTTTGTGTCGACATGTATGAGGAGAAAAATGATGTGGAGACGGAGCAGAGTGTCTGTAACAGTGATGTCACCCCCTAGGGGGTCGACACCTGAGTGGATGTACTGTTGAAAATTACGTGACAGTGTCAGCTCTATATAAAAAAAACAGTGGTTGACATGAGACAGCCGGCTACTCAGCTTGTGCCTGTCCAGACGTCTCATAGGCCGTCAGGGGCTCTAAAGCGGCCGTTACCTCAGATGGCAGATACAGACGCCGACACGGATACTGACTCCTGTGTCGACGGTAAAGAGACAACCGTGATTTCCAGTAGGGCCACACGTTACATGATTGAGACAATGGAAAATGTTTTTATACATTTCTGATAATACGAGTACCACCAAAAAAAAGGGGTATTATGTTCGGTGAGGGAAAAACTACCTGTAGTTTTCCTGAATCTGAGAAATAAAATGAGGTGTGTGATGATGCGTGGGTTTCCCCCCGATAACAATTAATAATTTCTTAAAAAGTATTGGCTGCATACCCTTTCCCGCCAGAGGTTAGGATGCGTTGGGAAACACCCCCTAGGGGGGATAAGGCGCTCACACGCTTGTAAGAACAAGGGCTCTACCCTCTCATGAGATGGCCGCCCTTAAGGATCCTGCTGATAGAAAGCAGGAGGGTATCCAAAAAAGGTATTTACACACATACTGGTGTTATACTGCGACCAGCTATCGCCTCAGCCTGGAGGTGCAGTGCTGGGTTGGCATGGTCGGATTCCCTGACTGGAAATATTGATATCCTAGATAAGGATAGTATATTATTGCCTACAGAGCATTTAAAAGATGCATTTCTATATATGCATGATGCACAGCGGAATAATTGCCGACTGGCATCAAGTATAAGTGCGTTGTCCAATTCTACCAGTAAAATGGTCAGGTGATGCGGATTCCAAACGGCATTTGGAAGTATTGCCTTTGAAAGGGGACATTTGGGGTCGGTCTTTTAGACCTGGTGGCCACGGCAACAGCTGGGAAATCCACGTTTGTACCCCAGGTCGCCTCTCAAAATAAGACGCCGTATTATCAGGCGCAGTCCTTTGTTGGCAAGCGGACAAAAGGTTCCTCTTTTCTGCTCGTGACAGAGGGAGAGGAAAAAGGCTGCAGAGATCAGCCAGTTCCCAGGAACAGAAACCCTTTCCCGCCTCTGCCAAGCCCTCAGTATGACGCTAGGGCTTTACAAGCTCAGGCACGGTGGGGGCCCGTTCTCAATGAATTTCAGTGCGCAGTGGGCTCACTCGCAAGTAGACCCCTGGATCCTTCAGGTAATATCTCAGGGGTACATATTGGAATTCGAGACGTCTCCCCCTCGCCGTTTCCAAAAGTCGGCTTTACCGACGTCTCCCTCTGACAGGGAGGCAGTTTTGGAAGCCATTCACAAGCTGTATTCCCAGCAGGTGATAATCAAGGTACCCCTCCTGCAACAGGGAACGGGGTATTATTCCACACTATTGTGGTACCGAAGCCAGACGGCTCGGTGAGACCGATTCTAAAATCTAAAATCTTTGAACACTTACATACAGAGGTTCAAATTCAAGATTGAGTCACTCAGAGTAGTGATTGCGAACCTGGAAGAAGGGGACTACATGATGTCTCGGGACATCAAGGATGCTTACCTTCATGTCAAAATTTACCCTTCTCACCAAGGGTACCTCAGGTTATGGTACAGAACTGTCACTATCAGTTCAGACGCTGCCGTAGGGATGGTCCACGGCACCCCGGGTCTTTACCAAGGTAATGGACGAAATGATATCCCTTCGAAGGAAGGAAATTTTAGTTATCCCTTACTTGGACGATTCCCTGATAAGGGTAAGATCCAGGGAACAGTTGGAGGTCGGTGTAGCACTATCTCAGGTAGTGTTGCGGCAGCACGATTGGGTTCTCAATATTCCAAAATCGCAGCTGGTTCCGACGACTTGTCTTCTGTTCCTAGGGATGATCCTGGACACAGTCCAGAAAAAAGGTGTTTCTCCCGGAAGAGAAAGCCAGGGAGTTATCCGAGCTAATCAGGAACCTCCTAAAACTGAACCAAGTCTCAGTGCATCAATGCACAAGGGTTCTGGGAAAAAATGGTGGCTTCCTACGAAGCAATCCCATTCGTTAGATTCCACGCAAGAACTTTCCAGTGGAACCTACTGGACAAATGGTCCGGGTCGCATTTTCAGATGCATCAGCGGATAACCCTGTCACCAAGGACAAGGGTATCCATCCTGTGGTGGTTGCAGAGTGCTCATCTTCTAGAGGGCCGCAGATTCGGCATTCAGGACTGGGTCCTGGTGACCACGGATGCCAGCCTGCGAGGCTGGGTAGCAGTCACACAGGGAAGGAATATCCAGGGCTTAGGGTCAAGCCTGGATACATCACTTCACATAAATATCCTGAAGCTAAGGGCCATTTACAATGCTCTAAGCTTAGCGAGACCTCTGCTTCAAGGTCAGCCGGTGTTGATCCAGTCGGACAACATCATGGCAGTCACCCACGTAAACAGACAGGGTGGCACAAGAAGCAGGAGGGCAATGGCAGAAGCTGCAAGGATTCTCCGCTGGGCGGAAAATCATGTAATAGCACTGTCAACAGTATTCATTCCGGGAGTGGACAACTGGGAAGCAGACTTCCTCAGCACGACCTCCACCCGGGAGAGTGGGGACTTCACCCAGAAGTCGTCCACATGATTAAAAAACTCGACAGGTATTGCGCCAGGTCAAGTGACCCTCAGGCAATAGTTGTAGACGCTCTGGTAACACCGTGGGTGTACCAGTCAGTGTATGTGTTCCCTCCTCTGTCTCTCATACCCAAGGTACTGAGATTGATAAGATGGAGAGGAGTAAGCATTATATTCGTGGCTCCGGATGGGCCAAAAAGGACTTGGTAACCGGAGCTTCAAGAGAGGCTCACGGAGGATCCGTGGCCTCTACCTCTAAGAAGGGACCTGCTCCAGCAAGGACCCTGTCTGTTCCAAGACTTACCGCGGCTGCATTTGACGGCATGGCGGTTGAACACCGGATCCTGAAGGAAAATAGGCATTCCGGATGAAGTCATCCCTATCCTGATCAAAGCCAGGAAGGATGTAACCGCAAAAACATTATCACCGCAATTGGCGAAAATATGTTGCGTAGTGCGAGGCCAGTAAGGCCCGACGGAGGAAATTCAACTGGGTCGATTCCTACATTTCCTGCAAACAGGAGTGTCTATGGGCCTGAAATTGGGGTCCATTAAGGTTCAGATTTCGGCCCTGTCAATTTTCTTCCAAAAAAGAACTAGCTTCAGTCCCTGAAGTTTAGACGTTTGTAAAAGGGGTACTGCATATACAGCCTCCTTTTGTGCCTCCAGTGGCAATTTGGGATCTCAATGTAGTTTGGGTTCCAAAAGTCACATTGGTTTGAACCACTTAAATCTGTGGAGTTAAAATATCTCACATGGAAAGTGGTCATGCTGTTGGCCCTGGCCTGGGCCAGGCGCGTGTCAGGATTGGCGGCTTTATCCTGTAAAAGCCCTTATCTGATTTTCCATTCGGACAGGGCGGAATTGAGGACTCGTCCTCAGTTTCTCCCTAAGGTGGTTCCAGCGTTTTCACCTGAACCAACCTAGTGTGGTGCCTGCGGCTACTAGGGACTTGGAGGAATCCAAGTTGCTGGATGTTGTCAGGGCCCTGAAAATATGTTCCAGGACGGCTGGAGTCAGGAAATCTGACTCGCTGTTTATCCTGTATGCACCCAACATGCTGGGTGCTCCTGCTTCTAAGCAGACTATTGCTCGTTGGATTTGTAGTACAATTCAGCTTGCACATTCTGTGGCAGGCCTGCCACAGCTAAAATCTGTAAAAGCCCGTTCCACAAGGAAAGTGGGCTCATCTTGGGCGGCTGCCCGAGGGGTCTCGGCTTTACAACTTTGCCGAGCAGCTACTTGGTCAGGGGCAAACACGTTTGCTAAATTCTACAAATTTGATACCCTGGCTGAGGAGGACCTGGAGTTCTCTCATTCGGTGCTGCAGAGTCATCCGCACTCTCCCGCCCGTTTGGGAGCTTTGGTATAATCCCCATGGTCCTTACGGAGTCCCCAGCATCCACTTAGGACGTTAGAGAAAATAAGAATTTACTTACCGATAATTCTATTTCTCGTAGTCCGTAGTGGATGCTGGGCGCCCATCCCAAGTGCGGATTGTCTGCAATACTTGTACATAGTTATTGTTACAAAAATCGGGTTATTATTGTTGGGAGCCATCTTTTCAGAGGCTCCTCTGTTATCATACTGTTAACTGGGTTCAGATCACAAGTTATACGGTGTGATTGGTGTGGCTGGTATGAGTCTTACCCGGGATTCAAAATCCTTCCTTATTGTGTACGCTCGTCCGGGCACAGTTTCCTAACTGAGGCTTGGAGGAGGGTCATAGGGGGAGGAGCCAGTGCACACCAGTTAGTCCTAAAGCTTTCTTTAGATGTGCCCAGTCTCCTGCGGAGCCGCTATTCCCCATGGTCCCTACGGAGTCCCCAGCATCCACTACGGACTACGAGAAATAGAATTATCGGTAAGTAAATTCTTATTATTTTTTGCGCGCGCCTACGGCGCGCCCTGTCACTGTTTTGCGTGCAGGTTGGCACCAATGCCCTATTTTGCACACAGCACTAAAATGTCTAATTACGCCACTGGCGGCGGGCATTGGGGGCAGGCGTAGCTGCAAAAGGGGGTCAGAGCTTTTTTGGGGGGCTACGTGACATCACACGCGCCCACTACAACACAAAAATTGGCGGTTCATCGCCTGAATACGCAGCCTAGCTACGTCTGCAGGGGGTCATCCTTAGTTTCTGCTTCAGCGATGGGATCTCAATTATTTTGCGATCGCATCGCTGGATGCCAATTAGCATGCTGGACAGCCCCCAGCATGCTGCAGAAACGATTGCAGATACTGCTTTTTAGCAGAATATGCAAACCAACCTGATTAGGGTCCTATGTCACTAATATGGCCATCGCATTCAGTGATATACAGGAATTATGATTTACAAGTAAAACTAGTACAAAAACATTACTAAGGATGTGTGTGGTGTGATATGGGAGGAGGTCCATGGGGGGTGACACCATGAGTTACCACACCGGGTGACACCAACCCTAGTGACGCCTCTGTCTATATGCACTTCAGTGATATCAGCACTGGTCCCGATGCTGACTGCTAATCATACTGAAGGGAATTTTTTGAGTGAACTGAATTCCTCCAGTTTAAATGGGGATGGCGTAAGTGATTTAGCGTCCGCTGTTTCACGGGCCAGAACGGGCAGAAGGAATAGGGGCAATATGAATCCTAATGAGTGTCTGGTGGATGTTTCTCCTTGCATTTCTCAAGCAGAGTCCTTGGTAGCCCCTAAATTACAGGAGGATTCTGGGGAGTCGGCGGCTGTGGTGGAGACCGCCCTGGCTGAGGGAGGTCTTTACGATGAGTCGGATGGCACCCTATAGCGCGTCAAAAGGATGCAGTGGTCAACTCAGGCAATATGGGCGCAGTTAGGGAAAAATCATGCAAGAAAAAAGCTTTGCAAAAACGTAAGCATCCACTTCTTCCTCTGAGTCCTCATCTTCAGTGGACAGCAGCTGCAGTGGTTGCAAGAAAAGACATAAAAGAAGGTGTAGACACAGCAGTTCTAGTATGTGCTCGGAGGAGGGTCCCGAGGATTCTTTGCAATGTGCTAATACTGCTGTTTTGAGAGGGGTACGGCCCAGAATTAGGGAGCGTATTCGACAGAGCAAATTTGTGAATATGTTTGCTTTAACTAGTAAAGCGAAAAAAGCATTAGTGGCGGCTAGAAAGAAATCGGGTGTAGGTGAGGAGGCTTATAAGTCTTACTCTAATTGGCAGAAGGGCATGCTTACCTTTGCGGCTTGTTATTTGGAATCTAGACCTCAGGAGCACATGAATATAATTAAATATATGTATTTGTTACACGAATTGGCAAGATCTGGGCGCGGAACAGCCTGGAGGTCCTATGATGAGGAGTTTCGTAGAAAACAATGGCAAGGAAATCATAGATTTTGATAAAAAAGATGTAGAGATTTTTGTAGATGTTACTCAACCTCTAAAAAGTGGTTCAGAGGGTTTGGCTGAGAAACAAGGCAGTACCAGTAACAGATGGAAGGCGGGTAAGAATAGATCAGGCAGATGCTATGCCTTTAATAATAGTCAATGTACCCTAGGGTTCAGGTGTCGTTTTCGGCATGTTTGTATCCGTTGTGGGGGATCCCACCCCATTAAAAACTGTCAGCAGACTGCCAGTGGTAGAGGGGGTTTGCCCAGGCAGCAGCAACGAGTCCCAGCAGCTGCTGGGGCTAAGTAGGGCCCCTACTCCAGTGAAATTGGACAAATTATTGTATTGGTCGGATTATTATCCAAATAGAGAGGACGCTGAGTTGATAAGGTTAGGTTTTTAAAAGGGTTTTCTGTTGCCTATTAAAGGCCAAGTAAACTGTGGTTCGGTTTGTAATTTATGCTCGGCTGAGGAGTTTCCAGTAATTTGAAAAGAAAAAGTCGATAAGGGGGTTGCCTTGGGTAGGATGGTAGGGCCTTTCAGTTGTCCCCCGTTGTCTAATTTAATTTTGTCCCCAGTGGGGGTTGTTCCAAAAAAGACTCCAGGTAAATTCAGATTAATTCAGAACTTATCCTTTCCAAAAGGGTCTTCAGTTAATGATGCTATTCCTGAGTATTTGTCCATGGTAATTTATCAGTCTTTTGAGGATGCATTGGCTAAGGTTAGATCATTCGGTAGAGGAGCGTTGATGAGTGAAATTGATATAGAGTCGGCTTTTTGACCTTTGCCCATTGATCCGGAATTATTTAGTTATTTAGGTTTCTGCCTGAATTACGGTTGCTATGTTGATAGATGTCTTCCAATGGGTTGCTCTATATCTTGTTCATATTTTGAAAAATTTAGTAGTTTTTTGCATTGGTGTATTTCTGAAAATTCAGGTCAGTCCGGAATTGTTCATTATTTATATGATTTTTTGTTCATGGGTCCAGCCAGGTCTGACATGTGTGGCAATATTTTATCAAATGCCTTGTCATTGTTTGAGGAATTTGGGGTTCCAGTAGCTGAGGAGAAGACGGTGGGTCCTATAGCAGTGTTGATTTTTTGGGAATTGAAATTGATACTATTGGGGGTTGCTGTCGTTTACCCATTGAGAAAATAGATAAATTAAAAGGAGAGATAATCGTGGCATTGGCAAATGCAAGTTGATGTTGAGACAAGCTCAATCATTATTGGGGTCTCTCAATTTTGCTTGCCGAGTTATACCTATGGGTAAGGTCTTCAGCAGGAAGTTGGAGAGAGCTACAGTGGGTGTTAAAAAACCTAGTCATTTTATAAGATTATCCAAAGAAATTCGTAGGGATCTGCATATTTGGGATGAGTTTTTTGCTACTTTTAATGGTGTTCGCATTTGGCAGTCTGTACCCAGATCCAATGTAGAGTTGCAATCATTCACTGATGCGGCAGGTTCTACGGGTTTTGGAGCATACCTTGAGGGTAGGTGGTGTGCTTCCCCATGGCCTAAATCATGGATTGATGAGGGACTTACTAGTAATATGTTATTATTAGAATTATTCCCTATCATGGTAGCACTGGAGTTATGGCATGAGGTCTTGGCCAATCTGTCAGTAGTTTTTTGGTGTGACAATTTGGGAGTGGTTCATGCGATTAATAGTCAGAAAGCTGCTGGCCTTCCTGTGCTGTGATTGTTGGGTCAGATTGTTTTGCGTTGCCTTCAATCGAATATAAGTTTTTGCGCGAGGCATGTTCCAGGCATTGAAAACGGTGTGGCAGATGCGCTTTCGCATTTTGAGTGGCACAGGTTCAGGGTGCTAGCTCCGTATGCGAATGTATCTGGTGACCCTTGCCCGTCTTTTGCCTGGCAGGTGATATGCCCGGATTGGAGGGCTTAGCTTTACGATCCTTGGCACTTTCTACCCTTCGAGGGTACAGAACCGCTGTGGGAGAGTGGGAGAGATATGTCCGTTTACATCAGAACCAAGGTAAGACTGATTATACAATGTTATTGAATTATGTTTGGGAATGTTTTAGCGCAGGCAGGTCAAGAGGGTTTGTAACATGTTTACTGTCTGCTCTTTCTTATTTCTTGAGACTTGAAGGCTGGCATGATTTTACTAAATCTTTTCTTTTAGCAAGGATTCTTAAAGGGTGGGCTCGAGTTATGCCCCCTGTACAAGATGCACGAAGGCCAATAACCATTTCAATATTGCGGCGTATGGCGGTCGTGTTGCATGAGGTCTGTGCATCTGATTTCGAAGCACTCTTATTTAAATTGTGTTTTGCCATGGCCTTTTTCGGGGCCTTTAGAGTCAGTGAACTGGTGTCAGCTTCGAAAACAGCGATGTCACCTATGCTTCATGAACATGTGTCACTGGAAGATGGAGGCTTAAGGTGCAAAGTACAATGTTCCAAAATGGACCAATTAGGAAAAGGTTGTTGGGTTGTTTTGAGATGTGTCAACGACAAGGAGATTTGTCCGGTGTCCTTGGCTAAGGTTTATTTGAGAACAAGGGCTGATATGCCAGGTCCATGGTTGCAGCATATGGATGGTATGCCGGGTGCTCAATTTCAATTTAGATGGGTGCTGGAACATTGTATTTGCACGATGGGTTTGCCGGTATCGAGATACGGTACCCATTTGTTTCGTATAGGTGCGGCGACAACAGCAGCTGCTGAAGGCTGTTCGAGCGGGCAAATTAGAGCTCTGGGGAGGTGGAAGTCTGATGTATTTCGGAAATATATCAGGTTTTGACCTGGTGGATTAAAAATCAGACTTGAGGTTTCAGCCACTCGCCATATTTGGGGGTCTTGAATTTTTTATCCTTTCAAGTGCCTTAAGCCTTGGAGTTCATACCTGCTTGGCAGGTGTGTTTTTCACCTCTCGTCAAGTCTGATCCCTCATACCCATCCCCCTTCTCACCCCTGCTTCAAAAATGTTCACCTTAGAGGCCAAATTAAACTAGTTTAAAAAAAATATATATATATTTTAGTAAGGTTATAATGGTATGTTTTTTGGGTAATGTTGTTTCAAGAATTTTGTGTTAGGGTTTTTTTGTATGTTAAGGTTCTGTGAATATGGTTTTTTGTACTTTCAGATTTGCGCTTGGACGAGTGTCCAATATGGATTATTGGGCACTCATATGTTTACCATGGTGAGAGGTCTGGTGTGGAGTGCCTTCAGTCCCCTGAAGCTAATCTTATCAGATGGATCGTGTGCGGGGTGTCACGATCCGGGTATCTGGACGCCATTTCTTACCCATCAGATGCCTCCTAAGGCTGGCTCAGCGCTCCAGGACCGGATCCCATCTGTTATCCTAATGTTCACATTCCTGCATCCTCTCCTGTCTCTCTGAGACGCTGTCACAGTAACGCCTTATTACATCTGGCATGGCGTCTCCCGCGGCCTCCGCCGCCGTCCCTGAGCTTCTGCATGCAGAGTGTCAGAGTGGCGATTACGTCAGCCGCGGCCTCCGCTGTGTCCGCGTGGTTGGATGTGCACTTGTCAGCCTGGCGTCTCCTGTCTCCAGTGGCCGGCGCCGCCATTACTGTTTTCATTACCACATGGATTACAAACCAAACTTCCCTCCAAGTGTCTGCATGGGCGCAGCCATCTTGGATTCTATCAGCTGATCATTTCCTCCAATCTGTTGTCAGTATTTTTAATCTGCATAATTGCCAAGCCAATCCCTTCCTTGCTGCAGGTATAAATACACTGTGCCTGAGCAAGGAAGGCGTCAGTGCTTTGGTTGTCAAACCTAGTTCCTGTTTGTCTCTCTCCTGTGATTGTCTTCCAGGTTCCAGCTCCTGTCTCAAGACTTCCACCATAGAGACCCGCACCAGCATTCCACCTGCGGTGTAGCCTGACTCTCCAATCCATTGTGGATTCATCTGTTTCCAGCTACAACATTACCTGCTTCCAGCTCAGCTTCCAGCAGAGTACAGCTTCCCTTAAAGGGCCGGTGTCCTTTCTACACTTTACCACTCTCCACCGGTATTATTATTTCTCCGCTCTCAAGTTCTACATTTCAGTTCATATTTCATCGCTCCCAAGTTCATTTATTATTTAACTGGTTCCAGCCAGTATCCACTCCGTGCTAACAACAGTCTGGTTCCAGCCAGTATCCACAGCAGCTGTTTTATCTTCAGCAACCCAGCTTTTCCTGGAACACCAGCTGGCACAATCCTGGGTTATCTCCATTGCTACAGTCGGGCCTGGTAAGGACTTTCCATCTAGAAGATCATAAGAACTATCTCACACTACCAGTGCCCTGTGGCTCCTGCCATCCTGTAGTACCCAGGAACTGTATTTATTATTTGCTGACTTTTACGTTTTCTTTTACTGCTGCTGTGTTGCGGAGTTGTCATAATAAACATCATTGACTTTTATCCAAGTTGTCGTGGTCACGCCTTCGGGCAGTTATTATTTATGTTACTTACATGTCCAGGGGTCTGATACAACCTCCCAGGTTCCGGTACATCTCAGCCCCTACAACTGAGGCTGCCTCCCGTCAGCTCAGGCCCTCAGTTGTGACAGTAAGCACTGACCTAATGAATCCAGCCGGAGACCAGGATCAAGCGGCCAGGCCGATGCAAGAACTGGCAGCCCGACTAGAACATCAGGAGGCTGCACAGGGCCACATCATCCGCTGTCTCCAGGATCTCTCTACTCGGCTGGATGGGATTCAGACAACTCTCCGTGGATCAGGCGCGTCTGGTGCGTCAACCACAGTGACTCCAGCTATAACCCCACCCACCTTACCCATTTCTGCTCCACGTCTTCATCTTCCAACGCCAGCAAAATTTGACGGATCTCCAAGATTCTGCAGGGGATTTCTCAACCAGTGTGAGATTCAGTTTGAGCTACAACCTGGCAATTTTCCCAGTGACCGTACAAAAATTGCCTACATTATTTCTCTTCTCAGTGGCTCAGCCCTTGATTGGGCATCACCGTTATGGGAGAGGTCCGACACCCTGCTATCTTCCTACACTGCCTTCGTGTCAACATTCAGGCGCATCTTCGACGAGCCAGGCCGGGTAACCTCAGCTTCATCCGAGATTCTCCGTTTACGCCAGGGGTCACGTACTGTAGGACAATATCTGATACAGTTCCAGATCCAGGCGTCCGAACTGGCATGGAACGACGAGGCCCTGTATGCTGCATTCTGGCATGGCTTATCTGAGCGTATTAAAGATGAGTTAGCTACCAGAGACTTACCTTCTAAGTTAGATGAGCTAATCTCACTCTGCACGAAAGTTGATTTACGTTTCAGAGAGAGAGCAACTGAGCATGGAAGATCATCTGCTCCAAAATCTTCTGCTCCTCCTCCTCGTCAACTGTCACCATCTAAAGATGAGCCCATGCAACTTGGCCGTTCCCGTTTAACTCCTGCTGAGCGCCGAAGACGTCTCTCCGAGTTTCTCTGTCTCTATTGTGCAGCTCCGTCTCACACCATTAATGCCTGTCCCAAACGTCCGGGAAACTCCAAATCCTAGCTCGCCAAGGAGAGGGCCGGCTAGGAGTAATGATCTCCTCTCCATCTTCTCAAGATTGTAATCTCCCAGTCTCGCTTCAAGTTGCTCAACGTTATCGGAACGTCATTGCCCTCCTTGATTCCGGAGCAGCTGGGAACTTTATTACCGAAGCCTATGTTAAACGTTGGTCCCTACCCACCGAGAGACTACCTTCGTCCATTTCTTTAACTGCCGTGGATGGCAGCAAAATTTTTGATGCAGTTATTTCTTTAAGGACTCTACCAGTTCGTCTGAGAGTGGGAGTTCTTCATTCCGAACTTATTTCTTTTTTAGTGATTCCAAGAGCCACACATCCTGTGGTCCTGGGCCTTCCATGGCTCCGTCTTCACAATCCTACAATTGATTGGACGACTACGCAAATCCTGGCATGGGGTTCCTCCTGTGCTGAGACATGTTTGTTTAAAGTATTCAAACAGAGAGATATATCAACTGCGCTGAAATGCAAGGGGTGCAGCTACTCAACAGGTTACCACAAACCAGAATACATATGTGAAACAAAAAAATATATATATGAATAGCGCTCCCCAATTGGGATATATATCACCAAAGCGTAATGTCCATCAGATTCTTGCAAGGAATAATGATGACAGTATTTCACGTTCTGATATCTTCTTACATAGACGTCCAAGATACCTCAAATGAGATCAGAAAAGACGCCTCTCATAGCGTAAAACAATTTTTTCCATTTATTCTAAAACTTTTTTAAAAAATTCATACGATAACAATGAACAAGTTATCCACCACCATACAGAGTAACTGCGTACCAGAGTGGGCCTATACAAGGCATGTGTTGCACATGGAAGGGTTAATCCCGGGCGTAACTCCTCCACGGTCCAGCTGTTCCGCCTTTCAAGGTTCCACGCCGTATCAGTCTCTGCCTTGATCCACCAACGCGTTTCAACATAGAGTCTTTTTCAAGGTGTACTGGTGGTTGTTAGGACTTCTATATTTATACTACTACTGACCAATCACAAGTAGGTGGGCGGTCTTATACTCATTAATACATTTCCAATCGTCAATTTCACTCAGTTATAAAACCTTTTTACATTCTCCAGTATCCCCAACATGTACATACCCTTATCAAATGAAAAATCACTCTGGATATGCATTTATATGGGTTTAATTTGTAAAGAATTCCGTTTTACCGGAAATGGTCATTACCATTTCCGGTCCGTCCAGGTTGCTGCTCTCCTCTCTCACTTCCTTACAGTATAGTTCCCCTCAATCGAGCTGGTTCACCTCGCTCCATATTACTCTCAATCCGGCTATATCGGTGGAACGCATCTGCGCTCCGCCGGCCACTTCCGGTGTACGCGATGATGCTTCGGCGCGTGGAACGCATTTGCGTTCCACCGGTCACTTCCGGTTTCCGCAATCGCGTCTTTTTCATTCTGTTCTTGTGGGCCGCAAATGCGTTCCAGCTATGCAAGATTTCAGCTTCCTGGTCGTGCTATATTATGAATCCCCTTCCCTCTGTTTTAAAGTACATAGTATTTGAGTGACATTTTGTAAAAAAATGGTTCCTCCCATATTACATGGGGGAAATGATCTTTAATGGGATATCAGATCTAAGAACAATTAATTTATTAATTATTTATATATCCCATATGTTTGCATTACCAGAGAGACCTTTTTCTGTAATAACTGCATGCATATACCTTATCCCTTAATTAACATAACTCAAATATACATAGTCATCAAAAGGTCGCCTTTTTTACAGGAACACCATTGTTATACTCCACAATTCATTATATCTATTAGTGTTTTAGTGCATTACTCTTTATTTCAAAAACCACTTGAGTTCAAACTCACTATTCAGCCCTCTTGGTTCAAGGGTTTGCATATCATATATTAACTTCATTTCTGCTTTTGCTAGAGCAGATTCTGTTCCTTTCACCCTCCAATTGCCTTCGATCTTTCTAATTCCTACCATTCTTTTAATCCCCTTTGTATTGCATTCATGTGTATCCTTAAAGTGTTTTGAGACTGTATGATTCTCAAAACCTTTTTTAATATTTCTCAGATGTTCCCCCCATCTTTCTTTTAACATCCTTGAAGTCCGCCCAATATATTCCAATCCACATTCACATTGTATCAAATAGATGCAGTTTTTGCTTGTGCATGTAATGAAACTTGTTATTTTATAATCCTTTTTTTGTTTAAAATCTAAGGTTATTATTTTGCTTTCTTGTTTTGTATGTGTTCTACACACTAAACATGTACCGCATCTATGAAAACCAACTGTTTTTATTCTACCTGTGCGTTTTTCAGGTACAGCACTTCTAACAATTTTATTTTTTATATTGGCAGCTCTTCTGTATGTGAATTGTGGTTTTGGCGGAATTATATTCTTGAGTATTGGGTCCTGAAGTAATAGGGGCCAGTGTTTAGAAAAAATCTTTTCAACTTGTTTGTATTCATTGTTGAATGTGGAAATGAAAGGTAACACAGGATTTCTCCCACTTTTATTTTCCTTATATACTATGAGATCTTCCTGTGTGGATGCACCTATCTCCGCAATATCCTGATCTATCTGTGATTCTGCATAACCTTTATTAATAAATTTATTTTTTAATTCTCCAACTTGCTGCCTAAAAACACCATACTCCGTACAATTTCGTCTTATACGTTGTATTTGGCCTTTTGGAACATTATGTAACCATCTTGGATGGTGATGGCTGCTGGTATGTATATAGGAGTTACTATCTGTTGGTTTGAAATAATTTTTAGTATGCAGACTCGTCCCTTTTTTATATATAACCAGGTCTAAAAAATCCACTTCTTCCAGATCAATTTTAAAAACTAATTTAATATTCAATTGGTTCTCGTTGAGTTTGGTGCAAAAATTGTCTAGTCCTAATCGATCCCCTCTCCATACAAAAAATATGTCATCTATAAATCTAATCCAACTGATGACATTCTCGCTATGGATTATATCACCTCCCCATATTTCAGTCTCCTCCCACCATCCCATGAAGAGGTTCGCGTATGAGGGGGCAAAACGTGTCCCCATGGCGGTACCCCCGTTTTTGGTTATAAAATTTCCCATTAAACCAAAAAAAATTGTTATTTAATATGAATGATATACCTTCTTTTATGAAATTTATCTTATTATTTTCCATGTTGTTTTTCCGAAGGAAGAATTCCACTGCTTCCAATCCTTTCTCATGTTGTATGATAGTATATAATGAACTAACATCTGCTGTTACCAGCAGACAGTCTTTATCAATGCTCAATGTTTTAATTTTCTGGATCACCTCCATCGTGTCTTTAACATGTGATTTTAACTTTTTAACTTCTGGCTGTAGAAAATGATCCAGAAAATGCGACAGATTGGAGGTTAAGGAGTCTGTGCCTGATATGATTGGACGGCCAGGGGGGTTGTTAATATCTTTATGCACTTTCGGTAGAATGTACATTACTGGTAATACTGGATTGTCTTTAATGATATATTTGGCTTCTTGATCTGTTATTATTCCGTTGTTGTGTGATTTGGAAATGAATAGTTTCAAATTATTCTCTATTCTTTCACTGGGATTGCCCTTCAAAATACTGTATGTTTTTTGATCACTTAACTGTCTTAAAACCTCATTATTGTATTTGATGGTATCCATTACGACAACACCTCCCCCTTTATCTGCTGGTTTGATGGTGATATCTGTATTACTTTCCAATTTCTCTAATGCCAATCTTTCTTTGATGGTCAAATTTGATTTTTTGTCTGCCCGGTAGGACAATTTTTCTAAATCTGCACATACCATTTTGTTAAAACTCTCTACTAAGCATCCTCTACTGAAAGTGGGATTAAAGGTGGATCTTGGTTTAAAGGTATTGGGTTGACTACTTGTGTCGACTTTCTGACCCACAAAATACTTTTTGAGTGATAGATTCCGTACATATTTCTGGATATCTATATAAGTCTCAAACTTATTTAATTTATTTTTTGGAGCAAATTTCAGTCCCTTTTTCAGGACCGATGTCTCATCCGTACTTAGAGGATGTTGACTGAGATTAAATATTTTTAAGAGAGGATGTAAGGGAAATAAAGGATGATGAAGTTCTGAGTGACTATGGAGATGGCACTCCAGTAAGAACATATAGACATAAAACACCAAGAATGAGGACTGAAAATCATCCAGAAAGAGAAGAGATAGAGAGTATAAAGAGCATAATAGAGACAAATACCCTAGACACCATAATGAACAGAATCATAGGTGGAATAATAAAAAATCATGGGTTACAACCAATAGACAAAATTATAGATATCGGGAGAATTGGAGACAACCCGTGAGGCACAATAATTACAATGAAGAGAGGATGACTCGGGAGAACTTTCAAACTCCATACAAAATAAGAGAGAGGGAAGCCATACCCACCTATAATAGATATGAGGCATTGGGTAAGGAACATTTTTTAGACAGGAGAGGGAGAAGGAGGAATTGGTAAGATATAAAAAGATCAAAAAAACACGTAGAGGGAAAAGAGGTAAAGGGGGAAAAAATCTGTTGGAGAGGACCACTCAGGAGAAGTGAAAAACATAATAGAAGAAAGCTCAGACATTCAAATATTTAATCTCAGTCAACATCCTCTAAGTACGGATGAGACATCGGTCCTGAAAAAGGGACTGAAATTTGCTCCAAAAAATAAATTAAATAAGTTTGAGACTTATATAGATATCCAGAAATATGTACGGAATCTATCACTCAAAAAGTATTTTGTGGGTCAGAAAGTCGACACAAGTAGTCAACCCAATACCTTTAAACCAAGATCCACCTTTAATCCCACTTTCAGTAGAGGATGCTTAGTAGAGAGTTTTAACAAAATGGTATGTGCAGATTTAGAAAAATTGTCCTACCGGGCAGACAAAAAATCAAATTTGACCATCAAAGAAAGATTGGCATTAGAGAAATTGGAAAGTAATACAGATATCACCATCAAACCAGCAGATAAAGGGGGAGGTGTTGTCGTAATGGATACCATCAAATACAATAATGAGGTTTTAAGACAGTTAAGTGATCAAGAAACATACAGTATTTTGAAGGGCAATCCCAGTGAAAGAATAGAGAATAATTTGAAACTATTCATTTCCAAATCACACAACAACGGAATAATAACAGATCAAGAAGCCAAATATATCATTAAAGACAATCCAGTATTACCAGTAATGTACATTCTACCGAAAGTGCATAAAGATATTAACAACCCCCCTGGCCGTCCAATCATATCAGGCACAGACTCCTTAACCTCCAATCTGTCGCATTTTCTGGATCATTTTCTACAGCCAGAAGTTAAAAAGTTAAAATCACATGTTAAAGACACGATGGAGGTGATCCAGAAAATTAAAACATTGAGCATTGATAAAGACTGTCTGCTGGTAACAGCAGATGTAAGTTCATTATATACTATCATACAACATGAGAAAGGATTGGAAGCAGTGGAATTCTTCCTTCGGAAAAACAACATGGAAAATAATAAGATAAATTTCATAAAAGAAGGTATATCATTCATATTAAATAACAATTTTTTTTGGTTTAATGGGAAATTTTATAACCAAAAACGGGGGTACCGCCATGGGGACACGTTTTGCCCCCTCATACGCGAACCTCTTCATGGGATGGTGGGAGGAGACTGAAATATGGGGAGGTGATATAATCCATAGCGAGAATGTCATCAGTTGGATTAGATTTATAGATGACATATTTTTTGTATGGAGAGGGGATCGATTAGGACTAGACAATTTTTGCACCAAACTCAACGAGAACCAATTGAATATTAAATTAGTTTTTAAAATTGATCTGGAAGAAGTGGATTTTTTAGACCTGGTTATATATAAAAAAGGGACGAGTCTGCATACTAAAAATTATTTCAAACCAACAGATAGTAACTCCTATATACATACCAGCAGCCATCACCATCCAAGATGGTTACATAATGTTCCAAAAGGCCAAATACAACGTATAAGACGAAATTGTACGGAGGATGGTGTTTTTAGGCAGCAAGTTGGAGAATTAAAAAATAAATTTATTAATAAAGGTTATGCAGAATCACAGATAGATCAGGATATTGCGGAGATAGGTGCATCCACACAGGAAGATCTCATAGTATATAAGGAAAATAAAAGTGGGAGAAATCCTGTGTTACCTTTCATTTCCACATTCAACAATGAATACAAACAAGTTGAAAAGATTTTTTCTAAACACTGGCCCCTATTACTTCAGGACCCAATACTCAAGAATATAATTCCGCCAAAACCACAATTCACATACAGAAGAGCTGCCAATATAAAAAATAAAATTGTTAGAAGTGCTGTACCTGAAAAACGCACAGGTAGAATAAAAACAGTTGGTTTTCATAGATGCGGTACATGTTTAGTGTGTAGAACACATACAAAACAAGAAAGCAAAATAATAACCTTAGATTTTAAACAAAAAAAGGATTATAAAATAACAAGTTTCATTACATGCACAAGCAAAAACTGCATCTATTTGATACAATGTGAATGTGGATTGGAATATATTGGGCGGACTTCAAGGATGTTAAAAGAAAGATGGGGGGAACATCTGAGAAATATTAAAAAAGGTTTTGAGAATCATACAGTCTCAAAACACTTTAAGGATACACATGAATGCAATACAAAGGGGATTAAAAGAATGGTAGGAATTAGAAAGATCGAAGGCAATTGGAGGGTGAAAGGAACAGAATCTGCTCTAGCAAAAGCAGAAATGAAGTTAATATATGATATGCAAACCCTTGAACCAAGAGGGCTGAATAGTGAGTTTGAACTCAAGTGGTTTTTGAAATAAAGAGTAATGCACTAAAACACTAATAGATATAATGAATTGTGGAGTATAACAATGGTGTTCCTGTAAAAAAGGCGACCTTTTGATGACTATGTATATTTGAGTTATGTTAATTAAGGGATAAGGTATATGCATGCAGTTATTACAGAAAAAGGTCTCTCTGGTAATGCAAACATATGGGATATATAAATAATTAATAAATTAATTGTTCTTAGATCTGATATCCCATTAAAGATCATTTCCCCCTTGTAATATGGGAGGAACCATTTTTTTACAAAATGTCACTCAAATACTATGTACTTTAAAACAGAGGGAAGGGGATTCATAATATAGCACGACCAGGAAGCTGAAATCTTGCATAGCTGGAACGCATTTGCGGCCCACAAGAACAGAATGAAAAAGACGCGATTGCGGAAACCGGAAGTGACCGGTGGAACGCAAATGCGTTCCACGCGCCGAAGCATCATCGCGTACACCGGAAGTGGCCGGCGGAGCGCAGATGCGTTCCACCGATATAGCCGGATTGAGAGTAATATGGAGCGAGGTGAACCAGCTCGATTGAGGGGAACTATACTGTAAGGAAGTGAGAGAGGAGAGCAGCAACCTGGACGGACCGGAAATGGTAATGACCATTTCCGGTAAAACGGAATTCTTTACAAATTAAACCCATATAAATGCATATCCAGAGTGATTTTTCATTTGATAAGGGTATGTACATGTTGGGGATACTGGAGAATGTAAAAAGGTTTTATAACTGAGTGAAATTGACGATTGGAAATGTATTAATGAGTATAAGACCGCCCACCTACTTGTGATTGGTCAGTAGTAGTATAAATATAGAAGTCCTAACAACCACCAGTACACCTTGAAAAAGACTCTATGTTGAAACGCGTTGGTGGATCAAGGCAGAGACTGATACGGCGTGGAACCTTGAAAGGCGGAACAGCTGGACCGTGGAGGAGTTACGCCCGGGATTAACCCTTCCATGTGCAACACATGCCTTGTATAGGCCCACTCTGGTACGCAGTTACTCTGTATGGTGGTGGATAACTTGTTCATTGTTATCGTATGAATTTTTAAAAAAAGTTTTAGAATAAATGGAAAAAATTGTTTTACGCTATGAGAGGCGTCTTTTCTGATCTCATTTGAGGTATCTTGGACGTCTATGTAAGAAGATATCAGAACGTGAAATACTGTCATCATTATTCCTTGCAAGAATCTGATGGACATTACGCTTTGGTGATATATATCCCAATTGGGGAGCGCTATTCATATATATATTTTTTTGTTTAAAGTATTGCCTGTCTGTTCTTCCTCCCCCAGGTCGTCTGATGTTCCACCTCCTCCATATCAAGATTTCACGGATGTGTTCAGTAAAGCTTCTGCTGATATCCTTCCTCCTCATAGAGAATGGGACTGTCCGATTGATCTCGTTCCAGGGAAGGTTCCACCTCGAGGCCGAACTTATCCGTTGTCTCTGCCTGAGACGCATTCTATGGAGGAATATATTAAAGAGAACCTAGCAAAGGGGTTCATTCGACCTTCTTCTTCTCCAGTCGGCGCAGGCTTCTTTTTTGTAAAAAAGAAAGATGGTGGTCTGCGGCCGTGCATCGACTACAGAGGTTTGAACGACATTACCATCAAGAACCGTTATCCTTTACCCCTGATTACTGAGCTCTTTGACAGAGTTAGCGGAGCTACCATCTTTACAAAGCTGGACTTGCGAGGTGCATACAATCTCATCCGGATCCGTGAGGGTGACGAGTGGAAGACCGCATTTAACACCCGTGACGGACATTATGAGTACCTCGTCATGCCCTTCGGATTGAGCAATGCTCCAGCTGTCTTCCAGCATTTCGTCAATGAGATCTTCAGAGACATTCTATACCGTCATGTCGTGGTCTATCTAGATGATATCCTCATTTTTGCCAACAATTTAGAGGAACATCGTTTTTGGGTGAAGGAGGTTCTGTCCCGTCTCCGTGTCAATCATCTCTATTGCAAATTAGAGAAATGCGTCTTTGAAGTCAAGTCCATTCCGTTTCTAGGGTACATTGTGTCCGGTTCCGGACTAGAGATGGATCCTGAGAAACTACAAGCAATCCAAAATTGGCCGGTACCATTAACCCTCAAAGGGGTCCAGAGGTTCTTAGGGTTCGCCAACTATTACCGAAAGTTTATACGAGACTTTTCCACCATTGTGGCGCCTATTACTGCTTTCACTAAGAAGGGTGCTAACCCGTCCAAGTGGTCTGAAGAAGCCATGCAAGCATTTCATCTTTTAAAACAAAGGTTCATCTCTGCGCCTGTTCTGAAACAGCCTGACATCGACTCTCCTTTCATCTTAGAGGTGGATGCCTCCTCCGTTGGAGTAGGAGCGGTGTTATCTCAGAGGGCTAAAGATGGCCATTTACACCCTTGCAGTTTCTTCTCCCGGAAGTTCTCCCCAGCTGAGCGCAACTATGCCATTGGCGACCAGGAGTTGCTAGCCATCAAGCTCGCTCTAGAAGAGTGGAGGTATCTGTTGGAGGGAGCTTCTCATTCAATCACCATACTTACAGACCACAAGAACCTTTTATACCTGAAGGGCGCACAATGTCTCAACCCTCGTCAGGCCAGATGGTCACTTTTCTTTTCCAGGTTCGACTTTAAACTCCAGTTCTGTCCGGGCTCTCAGAATCGCAAGGCCGATGCCCTTTCCCGCTCATGGGAGCAAGAAAATGAGTCAGAGTCTTCAGACAAGCATCCTATTATAAATCCGTTGGCATTCTCCACGGTAGGGATGGACTCTACGCCCCCATCAGGGAAAAGTTTTGTGAAGCCGATGCTAAGGAAGAAGCTCATGCATTGGGCCCATGCTTCCCGTTTTGCCGGACATACAGGTATCCAAAAAACCCTGGAGTTTATCTCTAGGTCCTATTGGTGGCCAACTCTGAAAAAGGACGTCTTAGAGTTTATTGTATCTTGCCCAAAGTGTGCCCAACATAAAGTATCCCGCCAGTCGCCTGCGGGGCAACTGGTTCCACTATCCGTTCCCCGTCGACCATGGACCCACTTGTCGATGGATTTCATTACAGACTTACCCATGTGCAACAAGTTCAATACCATCTGGGTGGTAGTTGACCGGTTCACCAAGATGGCACACTTCATTCCTCTCACCGGTCTTCCGTCAGCTTCCAAGTTGGCTCAAGTATTCATACAAGAGATCTTCCGACTCCACGGTCTTCCTGAAGAAATTATCTCAGATCGAGGAGTTCAATTCACAGCCAAATTCTGGCGAAGTTTATGTCAAGTCCTCCAAGTCAAGCTAAAGTTTTCCACGGCTTACCATCCTCAGACCAATGGTCAAACCGAGAGGGTGAATCAGGACTTGGAGGCCTTCCTCCGCATCTATGTGTCCTCCTCTCAAGATGACTGGGTTCAATTACTTCCCTGAGCCGAGTTCTGTCATAACAACCAGTATCATTCTTCATCTGCTTCAACACCATTCTTCACTAACTTTGGATTCCACCCTAAAGTCCCTGAGTTCCAACCGCTTCCAGCAACTTCTGTTCCCGCAGTGGATATCACCTTGCATCAGTTTGCCAATATCTGGAAGAGCGTACGATCAGCTCTGCTCAAGGCATCGTTCAGGTACAAGAAGTTTGCGGATAAGAAGCGTCGAGCAGTTCCTGCTCTCAAGGTGGGTGATCGGGTATGGTTATCCACGAAGAATTTGAGGTTAAGAGTTCCCAGTATGAAGTTTGCACCTCGCTATATCGGTCCTTTCAAGATTGAACAAGTCATCAATCCTGTTGCTTACAGACTTCAGTTGCCTCCCTTCTTAAAAATACCCAGGACATTCCATGTTTCCCTGTTGAAACCGCTGATCTTGAATCGGTTTCATTCCTCACTTCCTCCAACTCCGAAAGTCCAAACTCAACGAGGCGTTGAGTATGAAGTGGCCAAGATCCTGGACTCACGTCACCGTTACGGTCAACTACAGTATCTTATTGACTGGAAGGGTTACGGCCCTGAGGAACGTTCATGGACCAATGCTTCTGATGTCCATGCTCCTGCCTTGGTCCTTAGATTCCATTCCAAGTTTCCTCAAAAGCCAAAGAAGTGTCCTGGGGCCACTCCTAAAGGGGGGGGTGCTGTCACGATCCGGGTATCTGGACGCCATTTCTTACCCATCAGATGCCTCCTAAGGCTGGCTCAGCGCTCCAGGACCGGATCCCATCTATTATCCTAATGTTCACATTCCTGCATCCTCTCCTGTCTCTCTGAGACGCTGTCACAGTAACGCCTTATTACATCTGGCATGGCGTCTCCCGCGGCCTCCGCCGCCATCCCTGAGCTTCTGCATGTAGAGTGTCAGAGTGGCGATTACGTCAGCCGCGGCCTCCGCTGTGTCCGCGTGGTTGGATGTGCACTTGTCAGCCTGGCGTCTCCTGTCTCCAGTGGCCGGCGCCGCCATTACTGTTTTCATTACCACATGGATTACAAACCAAACTTCCCTCCAAGTGTCTGCATGGGCGCAGCCATCTTGGATTCTATCAGCTGATCATTTCCTCCAATCTGTTGTCAGTATTTTTAATCTGCATAATTGCCAAGCCAATCCCTTCCTTGCTGCAGGTATAAATACACTGTGCCTGAGCAAGGAAGGCGTCAGTGCTTTGGTTGTCAAACCTAGTTCCTGTTTGTCTCTCTCCTGTGATTGTCTTCCAGGTTCCAGCTCCTGTCTCAAGACTTCCACCATAGAGACCCGCACCAGCATTCCACCTGCGGTGTAGCCTGACTCTCCAATCCATTGTGGATTCATCTGTTTCCAGCTACAACATTACCTGCTTCCAGCTCAGCTTCCAGCAGAGTACAGCTTCCCTTAAAGGGCCGGTGTCCTTTCTACACTTTACCACTCTCCACCGGTATTATTATTTCTCCGCTCTCAAGTTCTACATTTCAGTTCATATTTCATCGCTCCCAAGTTCATTTATTATTTAACTGGTTCCAGCCAGTATCCACTCCGTGCTAACAACAGTCTGGTTCCAGCCAGTATCCACAGCAGCTGTTTTATCTTCAGCAACCCAGCTTTTCCTGGAACACCAGCTGGCACAATCCTGGGTTATCTCCATTGCTACAGTCGGGCCTGGTAAGGACTTTCCATCTAGAAGATCATAAGAACTATCTCACACTACCAGTGCCCTGTGGCTCCTGCCATCCTGTAGTACCCAGGAACTGTATTTATTATTTGCTGACTTTTACGTTTTCTTTTACTGCTGCTGTGTTGCGGAGTTGTCATAATAAACATCATTGACTTTTATCCAAGTTGTCGTGGTCACGCCTTCGGGCAGTTATTATTTATGTTACTTACATGTCCAGGGGTCTGATACAACCTCCCAGGTTCCGGTACATCTCAGCCCCTACAACTGAGGCTGCCTCCCGTCAGCTCAGGCCCTCAGTTGTGACACGGGGACTTCGCTTGGAGCAAGTCATGCCCCTATTTTGGCAACAGTCGGAGAGGTCAGGATACCTGCTGAGGGTGGTGTTCCATGCTGGTGGAAATTATTTGACCAGAAGGACGGGTCTGGATCTTCGCAAAATTATAGTCAGGGACTAAGTTAGCTTGCAGAACAGGTTGTCTTTTCAGAGTGTGGGATGGTCTGACATTATCCCACGTTTGGTTTGGAGAGATGCGGACAGACCGACTGCCATAGAGTTGGTCCGGCGCCGGATCAATTCTGTGGTGGGCAGGGCTGTTAGTGAAAATTGGGGGTTTGTGGTCCAACATCCCTCAATTTTAGTTTCTGCCCCTAATCTTTATATGGCCGATGGTGTCCATCTGAATTTGATGGGTAAGAAAATTTTTATGGAGGATCTGTTGTTCGCTGGATGTAGTCAGGAATTTTATTGATAGGTAGAAGGAGTTTAGGAGTAGTAAGAGGAGAGTTTTAAGGTTTGAGGTATGGTGGCGGGGTTTTGTTGAAACTGTGGCGGGTTGGGACGGCCTGAAATTGTGGCTGTAATTTAAAGAGTTTTATAGGTGCTCAGGAGATGTGAAGGTGGTGGAGTTTGATACATTACAGGGCCGGAGTTCCATCGGACCAGGTGGGCTTCGGTCTCCGGTGGAGTTGGTACACACCTGAGCACCTTTTGATTTGGAGTTGGGGAATACCTTGAGTGGAGAGTTGGCCACGGTATTCCCGGTAAAGAGCAAGTAACACAAGGGATGGCAAATGGCCCATTATGGCCCCATGTGATGAGAGGGGGGCTGGGCTGAAATTGGGCCCTTTAAAGCCTCCCCTTGTGATGTGATGAGGGCTGGGCTGAAATTGGGCCCTTAAAGCCCCCTTGTTATGCAATGGAGGCCGGGTGTATGCGTATGAATGAAGAACAGTCTATGATAGACATTTTAATAAAATACAAATAACACTCCTCAAAAAATCAATAAGTGGCTGCTCAGAACTGCAGCACAGTTTAAAAATATAATCATTTTATACTTTATTATCATGTTCTATATACCCCATTTTCAAATAATCTTGGAAGATCCCGACATTTCATTCTTTTTATATATATATATATATATATATATACAGGTTGAGTATCCCATATCCAAATATTCCGAAATACGGAATATTCCGAAATACGGACTTTTTTGAGTGAGAGTGAGATAGTGAAACCTTTGTTTTTTGATGGCTCAATGTACACAAACTTTGTTTAATACACACAGTTATTAATAATATTGTATTAAATGACCTTCAGGCTGTGTATATAAGGTGTATATGAAACATAAATGAATTGTGTGAATGTAGATACACTTTGTTTAATGCACAAAGTAATAAAAAATATTGGCTACAATGGCCTTCAGGCTGTGTGTATAAGGTGTATATGTAACATAAATGAATTCTGTGCTTAGATTTAGGTCCAATCACCATGATATCTCATTATGGTATGCAATTATTCCAAAATACGGAAAAATCCGATATCCAAAATACCTCTGGTCCCAAGCATTTTGGATAAGGGATACTCAACCTGTATATATATATACAAAGTCTACTAGGACCGGCACTCCCCCATCCAGCTCTCAATGCTCAGGTGCCCTCTTAGATGAAGATGGATAGATTGAATGGATGAAGCGGCACTCCGAGTCTGTCAAATTCAAATATATTTCACACAAAGTGATCCAACGTTTCGGGGTCTATGCGCCCATTTGTCAAGGTGACAAAGGGGTGCATAGACCCTGAAACGTTGGATCACTTTGTGTGAAATATATTTGAATTTGACAGACTCAGAGTGCCGCTTCATCCATTCAATCTATATATATATTTATATATATATATATATATATATATATATTTATACATACACTAGAAATGAGCGGTTCAGATGTGGAATCCAAGCTGCATCAGCCACCAGGGAGTCCCACCAGACTCTGAAACCACTTTGAGGCCGAACATTCTTCTCACAGTGTCAGATTCTCATGGGAATTGGATTCTACAGTATATAAGGTGCCGCAGTAGGGACTTGTTGCTATGTCAGTGATGCATGCTGCTGTATGCTGCACTGACTATCCTGTATTGGCTGTGTGTTGTGCCCAGACTCATAAGTGGCTCTGCTTAAAGTGACTGTGTATAGGGGGAATGCTGCATGCTGCGCTATACTCTGCTGTATTGTGCTGTGTCCAGACTCACAAGTAGCTGTGCTATTTAAGTGACTGTGTATAGGGGGCATGCTGCTGTACTGTGCTGTGTCTAGACACACAAGTGGCTGTGCTCTTTTAAGTGACTGTGTATAGGGGGCACATTGCTTTATTGTGCTGTGTCCAGACTCACAAGAGGCTGTGCTTAAAGGGACTGTGTATAGGGGGCAAGCTGCACGCTGCAGCTATATGATACTGTATTGTGCTGTGTTCAGATGGGTTGGGTATGAAATCCTGGCAGTCAGAATGCTAACAGTGGCATAAGAAGAACTGAGGCATTTATTGATATGTAAGAGAAATATTTTTTGTATCATCAGAATTATATTTACATTTTCATATCTTTATCAGAAAATAACTATTATTGTAATTACTTTGCTGTGTGCACTAGTGATAACAAGTATTTGGGTATACCTGGAGAATTCCTAAAAGGTATCCTGGCATCCACAGTGATTGAATAGGCAACACAATTGCCAATATTTTGCTTTTTATGATTGACATCTCACCCTCACATTCCCAAGTATGAATCCCTCTTCCCAAACTTTACAAAGTCATGCAGGTGTATAGCAATCTCTCAGACTACAAGATCACATACCCAAAATTGGAGGCCAAGCTGCTTAATATCTCCTCTCATGGTCGGGGCCATCTTAACAGCAGTGTAGGCCTTGGGCAAAGCAATGCACTGGAACCCTACCCATCCTCCAGCGGTAGGGGCGGGGGGTGTTATCAGTGGCAGCCTTGATGTCCCACGGGCGGTAGGAGGTGTACTATGTTCCGCTCAGCATGTAGGACCTGGAGCAGTAATTTCTGCTAATTACTCTTTTACTGCACAGATGGTGGGGGATGGGGTTGGAGGAAGTACACTAAATTGTATAATGCTTAGTGAAGGGGCCCCATTACAAGACTTCCAGGGTGGTAGGGGGTGTCTAAAATGCAGGGGAGGAGTGGATCATGGAGTTGGCTTAATATTCATCATTTTCCAGTGGGAGGGCAGCTTGCTTGACTGCAGATATATTCAGTTCCTGGAAATAGATTTTGTAGTTTTTGATTGAAAAAAAAAACTATAGAGTCCCATCTTTCAGGAGGTGCTGGGGACTTTAGGATTAGAATTAAGGAGCCAGAGCAATCCACCATCAAAATATAAAAAGAGGACCCTCAGCTATCAGTCTAGGGAACTTATACTCCTGGGGCCCTTGGGCAACTGCCCATTGAACCCATATGAACAGACGCTCTGCTCATGATGTTGAAAGTTTTTAAACAAATTGTAGCTATACTGTATGTGGCAGTCTAGACATTTTCTAGGAGTATACTTCAAATCTCAGTCTGAATTTTCAAGAAAGCTTTCTACTTTTACAGACAGATTTGAACTCTTGGAGACATCTTGTCATATCATGGGGTGGCCAGGATCACAGATATTTAAATGATTGTCCTCCCTATATTTCTCTATATTTTGTAAACTCTTCCAGAGGCAGTCCCCTTTTCTCTATTAAAGTAGGGAGCCCTCACCTGCTTTATCTACAATAAAAAGCCTGAGACATTAAGCCAACATAGGGGCTGATTCAGGTTTCTTAGCAAAGCAATACAGCAAAACCATGTTGCACTGCAAGTGGGGAAGATGTAACATGTGCAGAGAGATTTGGGTGGGTTATATTGTTTCTGTGCAGGGTAAATACTGGCTGCTTTTGCATGTAGCCCAAAAATGTTAGACAGCTTTTTTTTTGCACTGCAATTTAGATTTCAGTTTAAACGCACTTCAATCTAAATCTCTCTCATTTTACATCTGCCCCACCTGCAGTGCAACATGATTTGTCCAGTTGTGTGCTTTTTTGCTTTGCCAACAAACCTGATTCAGGCCCATACTGTGGAAACCTATCGGAGGATGTGGAAAATGATTTTCCAATCCAAATTGTGTCCAGCAACACATTTTTGGTGAAGTGATCGTGTCATATAGCTAAATGGCTCAGGAGGCACTGGTTAGTACCAGAGCCAGATTTACACACAATATACTGTATGAGCAAAAGGGTTTATTTGGGCATTATATAAAGGTGCAGCAGTATAAACTGTTGAAAATTTGGTAAGATGAGGCACTGTCTCACCTGCCATTGACTTTTTACTCCAGAGTTTTGACTATAAAAATGATAAGAATAATAAGAAGATATTTCTAATATTTTCTTTGTGTTTTTCATATACTTTATATCATGGGTCTTCAACCTGCGGCCCTCCAGCTGCTGTGGAACTATACATCCCAGCATACCCTGCCTCAGTTTTAGCATGCCTTAATAGCAAAACTGTGGCAGGGCATGCTGGGATGTGTAGTTTCACAGCACCCGGAGGGCCGCAGGTTGAAGACCCATGCTTTATATAGTCAAAACTTTGGCGTATAAGTATGACAGGAAATGCCCTGCCTCTCCTGCCTCTCCTGCCTCTGCTGCCTCACCTGCCTCACCTCTCTGCACGTCACTGTTATAGAGGACATATTCCACTCCTGACAAGATTCTCCGTTCAGGCAAAAAGCTCATTATTTATTTATTAACACTTTTTTTATATAGTGCATCATATTCTTTTGTGCTTTACAATTGGAAACAACAGTGATAAAACAAAACTGGATAATAACAGACAGAGGTAGGAGGCTCACAATTTTACAATCTACATTGAAATAGGCATTGATACACAAGTATAGGTGTTGTCTATTGCATAAAGGTCTACCAGATTGCAAACGTTCTTGATGGGCTGTATGATATGGTTACACATCACTTACAAACCATGCTAGGGCCTAATAAAGCTGATCTTTCAAATGTATTTCTGAATATTCATAATAAACATCTAGCAAAAGTACACTATTATCTGGTTAGTTTATATATACAGTAAACCTGATGATATTTCCATATGTGGTATGACCAGCTTTATAGCCACTCAAAAACAAGCACATATTATATGATGTTATTTGTGGCAAGTAAGGAGGTTCAGGCAAAAATTATATATATTTTTTATATCATAAATATTTACTAACATAGGTCCTGATTCGATGTCAGATATAGTAGAGCATTTTTATCATAGCATGTGAGCCAATACCACACTGTGCACACACAGTGAATGATTGTCGATTGCGAATGTGCAGAGGATTTACTCACAAAGTGAGTGACAGATTGTCAGCATTTGGGGGAGGTAAAGGGGAGGGCTATAAAAATGTAGCCATGATGGGACCATTTTTTGGCAATTGCCTAGTAACTGCAAATTTGTTTGCAGCTCAAAAGGCCCCGGCATTATAGTAATGCACCTCTGCCTTAAGGTGTTTACACACGGTGTAAGAGGGTGACGGCGGTGCGTGTAGTGCCTGCTGCCGTGCAGGTGTAGGTTCACCACTTACCGGGCGCCGCAATCTCTCACCTTCAGGTACCGGAACCTTCAATGGACCTGGCTGGAATTCCTCCGTCGGACCCGGACACGATGACCTAGGAGAAAGGAGATTGCTGAGTGCTGTCCTCCTGACTGTCGACCGAAACGCCCTCCGGAGCCGAGGAAAATAGTGTTTTCGGGCTAGGTGAGGGTCATCCCAGGCATCCGCCTCAGAGCCCGAATTTCACCTATTGGCACTCTTGCACCAGGTGGAAATTCTACCTTGCACCGGCGTGCAAGGCTCACAGTTCGCCCTGAAGGAAGGGAGACAGATAGGGACACACAGACAGATGTTACTCACTGTCCTCCTTCTTGTACTCTGATCTTCTCCACTTACAGGTCCCTGTAAGGAGGCAAAGAGAGAAACAGCCGTGCAGGGCCTAACCCTAATCTAGTGTGCGTCCGCTACACTAGCTGCATAACAAAGCCCTCAAACTGGCTCAAGTGTAAGTGGTGCAACACAAACTATGCACAAACTCTAAAACAACAATTTGCCCTGCACGATAACAACACACACATCAGAGTACAACATCAAACGGTGCTGTTCCTTTAAGTCTCTACCTACCACTGGAAGGGGTGGGCACCACACAGCCTGCCCACCTCCTGTACACTTACTTCTGTGAGCTCGGGTCAAGCGGACCTGCCTACCTAATCACCTCAGGGTGGCCAGGGCCTAGTGCCACGTTTATTCACCACGGGGGAGCCGCTTATCACCTGGGCCTATTGCCCCCTATTTGCACACAGGCCGTAGGCCTGACTTCCCCCACGGGCCTAGCGTCCGCCTAACTCGCCGCTCGTTGGGTGACCTTGGCCTAGTACCCAGTGTCACCTTATATCCACCTAATTGCCAAAATACCCTAGGGCCTAATGCCCTCTAATGCCCACAGGCCTATTGCCTGATATGCCCCCGGGCCTAGTGCCCGCCTATCGTGGTGCGGAGGTGGCTTGGGCCTAACGCCCAAACCCCCTAATGGGTATGTTGCCCCCTTTCCTCCGAACCGGGCCACGGGCCGGGGGGAACCCCGACTACGCGCTGCCTCGGACCCAGAGGACCCGATCAAATGTACTCACAGGCCGGGAGGGCCCAACTGAATGCCCACAGGCCGGAAGGGCCTGACTTTACCCACGGGCCTAATGCCCGAACACCCGGTGGTCTAGGGAGGAATCATCCTACAAGAGGGTGGTGCAGGCCCAAGGCCTCTAACCCGCCTCGACGGGAGAGGCTGCAGAGGGGAGCTTCGTCAGCTCTTTTGCTTCCCTCTCTCTGCAGCACTCTCCGCCGGACCTCCGCTGCTGGACTCTAGGCTCCGCCTCTTCTGCCTTCTCCGTGCCGGCTGCCGTCTTCCTTCTTCGCTGGTCCTTCGGCCTCCTCCGGCGCCGCTGCTCCTGGTCTTCTGCAGCTGTCTTCTGGAGCTCTTCCCTGCTTCGGCTCCGGCGCTAAACTGCCGCCGCCGCCCAGCGCCTGATATAAGCCGCTGGGAGGAGGCGGAGCCATGACGCGGCGGACTCCGATTGGTCCGCCGAGGCGAGCACTGATTGGCCCGCCGCGGCGACTCCTCATTGGGCGCCCAGCCACGAGCCGCGATTGGCTCGCGTCCGGCGCCCAGCTCAAATCCTGAGGCGCTGATTGGAGGAACTTGGATCCTCTCGGATCCCAGTTCCTCCATGCCCCGGCCCGACCGCCGTGCCGCCGCTCGCCGCCGCCTCACATTTCCCCCCCGTTTGTCCTTTGTAGTCCCTACAAAGGAAGCCTGAGACCAGATAAAATCCGGGTCGGCATACCGAGGACCAGGCACACCGCGGCTGGAACGCTGGGACCGCCGAGGCAAAGGAGATACCACAGGCCTGGGGGCCAAAGCATCCTGGAGGCTACTGTCGTGAGGTGGGACCACTGGGACCCACCAATCTTCATCCAGGCCAGCCCCCCTGGGCAAAGATGTCAACGCGGTGTCCTCCCCAGCCATTGAAGCCGTATCCAGACCGGGGGCATTATCGTCCTCCCCGTCCTCTGGGAACCAACAAGGGCGCAGCATATCCCGATGAAGGGTCCTCAACCGACCAGACCCATCTGTCGCTTCCACCTGGTAAACCGGACCCTCTTCGGTGAGGCGCTTTCGGACAATATAGGGCCATACCTCCCACTTCTCCGCCAGTTTGCCGCCCGGCCGTGTCATGCGGACCAGCACCCGCTGTCCCACGTCAAAAGGCTCCGCTCCTCGAGTTCTAGGGGGTACATGAGTGTGGTCGGCTTTCCTCCTCCGAGTTACTTCGTGAGCCACCCTTAAACGCTGCTGATGTTCTGCGACCCAGTCTGAGGGCAATGAACCCCCTTCCTCCCGAAATTCAGCCAAGTGCTGGTCTTGCGCTTCACGCCCTGGGCGGCCAAACATCAAAAAGAAAGGGGAGTAGCCGGTGGTGCTGTGAATCCGGTTGTTATAGGCCCACACCAGCTCGGCCACATGCTCGGGCCACCTCCTTCTCTTGGTGTCCTCCAGGGTCCGCAGCATCTGGAGCAAAGTCTGATTGAAACGCTCACAGGCACCATTTCCCTGAGGATGATACGGGACTTCCGCATCCCATAAAGTCGACAAAGCTGTTCCATTAGTCTCCCTTGGAAACAAGCCCCTTGATCTGAATGGACCCTCTCGGGGCACCCAAACTGCCGGATGAAATGCTCGACCATGGCTTTGGTAGCAGACTCCGCCGTCTGATCTCTGGTGGGGACCACGACCGTGAACTTGGTGAAGTGATCCGTCATGACCAGGGCATATTGATGACCACTAACGGACTCCCCAATCAGAACGTAATCAATCATCAACAACTCCAGGGGACGACTCGTCTGAACAGTATGTACAGGTGCATGCTGTGCGTTTGGTTTGACAACCCCACATCTCCGACACTCCCGGCACACTCTCTCCACCAACGTCCACAACTGAGGGGCAAAAAACTGGCGCTTCATCCACTGAAAGGTTTTTGCTGCCCCCAAATGGGCTCCGCCCTCGTGCGCTTCCATCACTAAAACCCTTAGAGCCGCTTCTGGCACCACAATCTGTTCCACCATCCTGAGTTCGTGGTGAAGGTACACCTGTCGACGCAGCGTTCCGGTGCAGAAGAGTAATCAGTCCCAACTCCGCAGGACCCTTCGACAGTAGGGAGTCAGCCGACTCCTCTCCCACCGGCTAGGCCAATGTCTCTTTTGTTTCCATTGCCGAATGATGCTCAGTCCTGGATCGTTCTGCTGTAAGGAAGCCCACTCTTGTTCCGTGCTCCGGAGCAGAGCAGCGCACCCAACTACTGGTGGCCCTCCCGTGGTAACAGGGCCTTCGATCCTGGTCAAGTCCGGGACTTCAGTGCTCTCGTCCTCGAGGTACCTCGAAGTCGGGGGCAGGGGCATAGGAAACCGCAACAGCGCATCCGCGTTCCCATTAATCTTCCCTGGCCGATAGTGTATTTTATAGCTGAATTTTGCCAACCGGGCTACCCAACGCTGCTCCAGGGCGCCCAGCTTTGCAGTTTCTAGATAGGCCAGGGGATTGTTATCCGTGTAGATTTCCACATGGGTAGCGGTCAAGTACTCGGTGAACTTCTCAGTCACGGCCCAGACGACAGCCAACAGTAATAACTTATAAGAGCTGTAGTTGTCCGGGTTCCGCTCTGTTTCCCTCAAACTTCGACTACCATATGCGATCACTCGTTCTTGGCCATCTTGTTCTTGCAAAAGGACTGCTCCCAATCCCTGTAGGCTACCATCGGTGCAGAGCCGAAATGGTTTCTCAAAATCAGCATACCCCTGAACCGGAGCCTCCGTGAGCATTTCCTTCAGTTGCCGAAATGCCTTCTCCTGTGCCTCACCCCAGGCTATCACCTGCGATTTTTTTGTAGTGGGCACCCCTCGAAGCAGGGCATGCAACGGTTCCGCGATTTTCACAAAGTCCTTGATAAACCGCCGATAGTATCCAACCAACCCCAGGAACGCGCGCAGTTCAGTGGTAGTGGTGGGTGTATTCCAGTCCTGGACTGCTGAAATATTGCCGGGCGTAGGGCAGACTCCTTCTCTGGACACCACATGCCCCAAGTACTCCAAGCTCGACTTTAGAAGATGACACTTGCGGGGCTTGAGCTTGAGCCCATACTTCTCCAGGCGCTGCAACACCACATCCAGACGCGTCAAATGTTCCTCCAGAGTGGGGGCAAACACAATGATATCATCCAGATATATCAGCAGAGCTTCGAAATTCAAGTCTCCCAAACATCTCTCGATCATCCGCTGGAATGTAGCCGGGGCATTGGTAAGCCCAAAAGGCTTGCGCAAGAACTCAAACAGCACCATCGGAGTTGTGAAGGCGGTCTTCTCTTGATGCGGTGGGTTAACCGCCACTTGCCAGTACCCACTGGCCAAGTCCAGCGTGGAGAAATACCGAGCATTCCCCAGGGCCGCCAAAGACTCCTCTATCCTGGGCAACGGGTAGGCATCTCTCACGGTACTGCTATTCAACTGCCGATAGTCCACGCAGAACCGGATGGAACCATCTTTCTTCCGTACTAACACGATGGGCACAGCCCATGGACTTTTGCTCTCACGAATGACCTGGTTGTCCAACATCTGCCGCAACATCTTCTTGACCTCCTGATAGCGTTTAGGTGGGATGGGACGATACCTTTCACGGATTGGAGGGCTCTCTCCAGTACGTATCTCATGTTTCAAATCTTCTGTATATCCGAAATCCTCCTCATGCCGGGAGAACGCCTTCCGCCGTTCCCACAGCATCTGCTCCAACTTCTGTACCATAACGGGGCTACATTCGTCCAGACAGACATCCATCTGTTCTCGGATAACCCGATCGCACCAATCCGTACTGGGTTCCTCATCCTTATCCAGGCTCACCGCCATGGACCATGGTCCTTGTTCGTCCGTATGCAGCAAGACCTGTCGCCCCCCTGAAACTCCGTATCGGGCGACAGCCGTTACGTTGGCAATGGTGGCTCCTGACGAAATTTTCCTGGTCTCGTCCAGGAGATTACACAGCCGAACCAACACCTTGCCGTCACTTACTACCACCAGGGTTCGGGCTAGGATGATTCCAGAGTCCATTCCGAGGTAACCATTGGGTTCCACCATCACTTCCATCCCCTCCAAGCGTTGGTGAGTCCGCACCTCGAGGGGAAGGATTATTTCCTGGCGGGGAGGTAACTCTATCTGTTGCCGATGACCGGTCCGAATTGCCCCCAGGGATTCCTGCCGATGTTCAGCCTCACATATTCTCCCCACCTGCTGAAATGCTTGTTGCTCCGGCCATTGGACACCCATTTCTTTCCAGTACTGCGGACCCCTTTCCTGGAACAAAAGCTGATTGAGATCTTGGAGGACGTTCATGCCCACAATCACTGGTCCGTGACTCAAACCCAAGCTTCCCACGACCAGTATTCCTTTCTTCCCCACTGCCTGTCCACAGATCGAGATCTCCATCCACACCACTCCGACAACCGGAATAGGAAGGTTGTTGGCAGCCATAAGGGTAACCCAGCTTTCCAACACCAAATCCTTCAAATGAGAATAATGCTCCAGGAAACAAGCCTCAGACATGGTGGTGACCTGCGAGCCAGTATCCAACAGGCATTTCTGCTCCTTCCCCCCAAGACACCCAACCACAACGGGACACTCACCCACTATATCGGCCGAATCCACTATAGTGGTTCCTCCTCCGCTCATCTCCCTCGTGGGTGGTCCCGCTACCGCAAGGGACTCTAGTTTAACGAAGGGTCTTGCCTAGGCTCACTACATTCCCGGGCAATGTGTCCAAACCTATTGCAGCGGTAGCAACAGGGACCCCTACCTTCCCTGGGACGAGCGCCCCCAACATTGGCTCGTGATTCCCTGTGCAGCCGGTGCGGCGCCCGATCTTCGGACCCACCCTGACCTCTCTGCCTATGAACCTCATCTCGCAACTGGGAGATCTCTGCTTTCATTTCCAGAGTGACTTTGGCGAATGCCGCCTTAAGGTCTTGGACACAGGCTTCCATGGGGCTGGGTTCTCTGCTGGCCACAGCAGACACCGGTGCCAACCATTGTGGGGCCATGGCATAAGGTCCAAAATTGACATTTCGATCCCTAGCGACCGCCTCCACTTGGACCTGACGGAAGGTCATCTTCTTGTCGTTGGCAATCTTATCCAACAGGATCTGTCGAATGGGGATATTCCGTAGGCCCAGCGCAAACTGATCCCTCAGCATCACGCTGGGGTTAACCAGGGACCCCAAACCTTCTGGGTCACGCCGCGTGATTTCACTCAACATTTCCTGCCGTGCATTGGCAAACTGGGGTATAGACTCGTCCTCCCTCTGGAATGGGTTGAACAATTGCTGACGCAGGGTTCCAGCAGAAGCCGTGTTACCATAGGCACCCTCGAGGATTGCGAGTACCTCTTCCAACGTCTTCCGCTCCTCTTCTGGAACAAGGATCACAGACCGCCAGGCTTCTCCATCCAGTGTATTCAAGGCCAAGTGCAACTGCATTTCAGGGGGCACCCCATACAGCTGGATGATTCCATCCAGCCTCTTCTTCCAGTCTGCCAACGGCATATTCTGCCCATCGTACCGAGGGGTATGCGTCAATGCCGGTCCAAAATTGAATTTCCTCTCCGTTCCCGGAGGAGCATTGTTTTCCGTGTCCGACATCCTGCCGACTACGCCAAATGTAAGAGGGTGACGGTGGTGCGTGTAGTGCCTGCTGCCGTGCAGGTGTAGGTTCACCACTTACCTGGCGCCGCAATCTCTCACCTTCAGGTACCGGAACCTTCAATGGACCTGGCTGGAATTCCTCCGTCGGACCCGGACACGATGACCTAGGAGGAAGGAGATTGCTGAGTGCTGTCCTCCTGACTGTCGACCGAAACGCCCTCCGGAGCCGAGGAAAATAGTGTTTTCGGGCTATGTGAGGGTCATCCCAGGCGTCCGCCTCAGAGCCTGAATTTCACCTATTGGCACTCTCGCACCAGGTGGAAATTCTACCTTGCACCGGCGTGCAAGGCTCACCGTTCGCCCTGAAGGAAGGGAGACAGATAGGGACACACAGACAGATGTTACTCACCGTCCTACTTCTTGTACTCTGATCTTCTCCACTTACAGGTCCCTGTAAGGAGGCAAAGAGAGAAACAGCCATGCAGTGCCTAACCCTAATCTAGTGTGCATCCGCTACACTAGCTGCATAACAAAGCCCTCAAACTGGCTCAAGTGTAAGTGGTGCAACACAAACTATGCACAAACTCTAAAACATCAATTTGCCCTGCACGGTAACAACACACACATCAGAGTACAACATCAAACGGGGCTGTTCCTTTAAGTCTCTACCTACCACTGGAAGGGGTGGGCGCCACACAGCCTGCCCACCTCCTGTACACTTACTTCTGTGAGCTCGGGTCAAGCGGACCTGCCTACCTAATCACCTAAGGGTGGCCAGGGCCTAGTGCCACCTTTATTCACCATGGGGGAGCCGCTTATCACCTGGGCCTATTGCCCCCTATTTGCACACAGGCCGTAGGCCTGACTTCCCCCACAGGCCTAGCGCCCGCCTAACTCGCCGCTCGTTGGGTGACCTGGGCCTAGTACCCAGTGTCACCTTATATCCACCTAATTGCCAAAATACCCTAGGGCCTAATGCCCTCTAATGCCCACAGGCCTATTGCCTGATATGCCCCCGGGCCTAGTGCCCGCCTATTGTGGTGTGGAGGTGGCTTGGGCCTAACACCCAAACCCCCTAATGGGTATGTTGCCCCCTTTCCTCTGAACCGGGCCACGGGCCAGGGGGAACCCCGACTACGCGCGGCCTCGGACCCAGAGGACTCGATCAAATGTACCCACGGGCCGGGAGGGCCCGACTGAATGCCCACAGGCCAGAAGGGCCTGACTTTACCCACGGGCCTAATGCCCGAACACCCAGTGGTCTAGGGAGGAATCACCCTACAAGAGGGTAGTGCAGGCCCAAGGCCTCTAACCCACCTCGACGGGAGAGGCTGCAGAGGGGAGCTTCGTCAGCTCTTTTGCTTCCCTCTCTTGCAGCACTCTCCGCCGGACCTCCGCTGCTGGACTCTAGGCTCCGCCTCTTCTGCCTTCTCCGTGCCGGCTGCCGTCTTCCTTCTTCGCTGGTCCTTCGGCCTCCTCCGGCGCCGCTGCTCCTGGTCTTCTGCAGCTGTCTTCTGGAGCTCTTCCCTGCTCCGGCTCCAGCGCGAAACTGAGCTCCGCCGCCGCCCAGCACCTGATATAAGCCGCTGGGAGGAGGCGGAGCCATGACGCGGCGGACTCCGATTGGTCCACCGCGGCGAGCACTGATTGGCCCGATGCGGCGACTCCTCATTGGGCGCCCAGCCGCGATCCGCGATTGGCTCGCGTTCGGCGCCCAGCTCAAATCCTGAGGTGCTGATTGGTGGAACTTGGATCCTCTCGGATCCCAGTTCCTCCGTGCCCCGGCCCGACCGCCGTGCCGCCGCCCGCCGCCACCTCACACACGGTAAATCTGTACGTTTTTTTACAATATAGTCAAAATCTTAAGGAAAGTTAGTACACATCTCAATGTGTTAGGAGCTTGCGAAAAGGGATAACCAGAATCCATTTTGGATAAAGCAGAAAAACAGGTGAGATGCACAGATAGAAAAGAACTTTTAAAAGAAAAGATATCCCTTGAAACAACTAGAAATCCATATGAATGGGCCTTTGTCACCAAATATGGTGCATATCATAAGAAAATCGAATGCATCTTCAAACAAAACTGGAAAATTCTGCAAGATGATCCTGTCATTGGAAAAATCATTCCCGACAAGCCCACATTCATCTATAAAAAAGCCCAATCCTTGAAGGACCGATTGGTTAAAAGTAGCCTACCAGAAAAATCCTTGGCTAGAATATGTAACCAGGGCTTCCATAGGTGTGGTGCCTGTCTGATGTGCCGGACAACCACCAAAAAGGATATACCATGAAAATTGACTGAATTTATTGTCAATGGAAAGAAATATAAGATCAAAGATTTCATCACTTGCCACTCAAGAAACATAATCTATCTTCTTGAGTGCAAATGTGGGCTGATTTATGTTGGAAAAATATCCAGGCCCCTAAAAACCAGAATTGCGGAACATGTGTACAACATCCGCAAGGGCCTGGATAGTCATCCCTTTTCAGAGCATTTCTCCAAAATTCATAATAAGTGTGATGGACATATAATTAGATATTTAGGCATCCAACAAGTCAGGTCTAATTGGAAAAATAGAGATCTTGAAAAAAGTCTAGCTCAAAATGAGATGCACTGGATTTTTGACTTAAATTCTTTGAAACCTAATGGTCACAATGTTGATTTTGAATTAAAGTGGTTTTTAGATTGAATCCTAGCTTTACAACATGCTATTTTATTACTTATACATGTGATTTTAACCTTTTTCTTTTTCTCTTTTTCTCTTTTTATTTCAAACTTATATGTGGAGATATATCTGTTACAAAAAATATTCCATCGAATTAATCCAAAAAAGGAGTGAACCCACTCGGGTAATAGGGAAGGACTAGTGGGAACATAAAGTACCACAAAGTTTGGTCAGAGTGGGTTTTATCCATAAAATGTAAATGAAGAAATACGATGGCATTTAGATACTAAATCCCCGTGAAACCAATAATATGGGAAAAAAGGGATCCTTTCCAGCAATAAAGATGGCCGACGGGGATTCGATAATTCTTAATGAAGAGAAGTCCGAATCCAATTCAACTTTTTGACCCTCAAGATGTATATCCCACAATATACTCGATACACAGTAGAGAGTCAGAAGGAAGGATCACCCAAGAGTTCCAGTATAGACGTGACCGCGGCGGCCCGGGACAGCACTTCCGGTAAAGCACTGGAACGCAAACAGAGACACTTCCGGCCGGCGGTGGAACGCAGAGCGCGTCACTTCCGGCGGGACGAGCCGGCGGGACGCGGCGTGCACTGTGAACACAGGTGCCAAGAATGTAGATCTTTTGTAGGGGTATAAAAGGACTACCCAGACACATATCCTCCATCCAATACTTGAAAAAGGTCAGAGGAAACTGACCGAAACGCGTTGTATCTGGATAGAGGAGTGGACTAAAGGAGCGGTGACACCATCAAAAGGACCCTCAAACTGATTCATGCCCTATGCGGTGGTGCCGGGCTACAACAGCGCCGGACCAGCATTGCTTTTTCATAAGCTAGCCCACCGCAGGGCCATCAGATGGTGAGAGATTTGATTACCAATTTGCTGCACAAGCACTTTAAATCCAGTCACTGCCTCCTAGTCCTATTGACCATCACAGTGTTTTTATGTCTTATATATTTGTTTTTTACCAGTACATTGTTCATGCATGTCAGTGTTTTTTGTCTGTAAATAAATGCACTTTATCCAAAACCAATCCTGGTTTGATTAAATTTATCCCTGCCACCTGTATAAGGGACACATCTTACGGCCCGAGCGCCAATGTATGCTGCATATTTCTGTATTTCATAAACTTTTAGGGATTTATGTGTCCCCCCCCCCCCCCCCCCCCCCGGTGCAGTAACAAGGCTGCTCAGTCTGTTTTAATTGCGCAATCTTTGCCAGTGCACACCCTCTTTCTTTGATACCGAATTGATCCCAATGCGCACTCCCGTGGGGCTCCCGCAAGGCTAGATAGACTGTGCAGGCAAGTCAATCTTGACTATCTAGTGTACTATCTAGTACATAGTATAGTCAAAATTGGCACTTAGTCAAAATCGTACGTAGACAAAATCTCAATTACAGATATTCAAAATCTGTACAATCTGTGCTATCTGGGCTTTGGGGGAGTTCAAGGGAAATCTCATAGTCAAAATTGGGCATAGCAAGGATCTCACCGTGTGTACACACCTTTAAACTGCATAGGGTTGTATAGAGGTTCTAGGGTTCAACCAATGAGTGCCTGATGTTCCCAGTGTTTCCGCTTATGTACATGAGAGACAGATGAGATGCATATGTGAAATGATGGTAGGTGGCGTCTGTGTGCACAAGACAGCATCTGAGTTATTAGCAATAGTCCACTATGTACAAAAGCGCAGCAGTGCATGCAACTGTGTGTGCCTCTGAATCCGGCCCATCGTGAGATTGAAAAAGGCTCAGATTACAAGATAAAACTCCCAGAAGCTTCTGCAATTTAAGATGCGTGAAACAAAAATGCTTCTTGACCATATGCATGATATTTTCTGGATCAATCACCTCCGCTGCTTAAGTTGCTCATTACTATTGATACTATCTCTAATGAAAAAGGCTTTAATATACTTTTAAATCCATCCAGTAATAAAGTTATTGCTACCTATTTTAGCAATGGATTTCACAATCTAACAACTTTCACAGTGAAAATCACATTTCATATAAGTAAAGAAAATGTTCTTCTAAATAATGCATAATAATAACAATTAAACAAGCATACTGAAATGGCAATTAAAATCTCTTATTATAAAATGTTGAACTCATGCGGGGGTGGTAATTATAATACAAGGACTCCGTTTTGACATTACGCATGTCTTAATGTACACAGTGTGCTAGAATACTAAGAATACAACTGTAGCTAGTGCTATCAAATGGTTAACTAATTAATTTGGAGATGATGATTAGTGCTCCCTGAAGCCACTCTCCTTGCCTTTGAAACCCAGGTCTATAATTACAGTATTTTAGGATAAACAGTGGATAAACCTGAGAAATAAAAATAGTTTGCAATTCTCCCTGACAACCCTTCATCTCTTTGCAAAGAAGAAAAAAATCAATTCAGTAAAGATGTTAGCATGAATTTCTTTGTATTGATTTATGAAGAAGTTCAGAAATGCCTTAATCTCTTGCAAAAGACCAGATAATATGTGGAAATTGACTCATTGGCCCAAATGTGAAATACTAGTTGTTTAGCTGTCAAATTGCTGTGATAGCTAATTTTTTTTAAATCAGGTATTTAAGGAATTTTGCAGCCTTCATTTATGCAGTATTAATAAAGTAAATGGAATGGCAGATTTATGACAGTTAGAGGCAGCAAGACATATATGAGATTGTATACATTTCCTACAAGGTAGGCTTGAGATTGCGATAACCGAATATAATTTTTCTCTGACATATAATGTACTGGCTTACTATTTTCTTTTTCAGAATTAAAATATTGAATTATATACAGTCAGTCTCATTACAGAACATTTAAAGTTTATTAAAGTATATTGACCATGTACACACCTCAATATTTAGGTTCAATTGCCTCTCTCATGCAGGAATATTAAATTAAGATGTGATGCCTTGCTGTGTCTCTCATGGTCTCCAACTGAGCTACAGGTAGCAAAAGTCTCCTTCAATTAGGCATAATCATCACTCACAGTCAATAATTGTGCTAAAGGCTGCTTTCAAATCTGTGAGGGATTCACATTTAATGTACTGATTCAGCTTGTCTGAGCCAAATTCACTGTGTACTGAAACCAAAGCAATTTAGTTCTTGCCTACGGCCCTTTTGGCAGTTCATCTAGTACTGAGCGTTGTAAGGACTGTGAGATACAATTTAATCTGAGACATCTGTGCATAGACAGGACCCTTTCCGTAACAGATATACACTTAACTGCAGTTGTATTTGAAGAACTTGCCCTTATCTCGTCTGGTGAAAAATAAAGCATTTAACAAAGCTCTTGTCTGTCCTTTTCTTGTTGATATGGGTAAATAAGTTTTCAGTTTGAGTGTATGAGGATCTCTAAAACTGCGGATTTGGGATTCTTGTGTTATCCATACACTATAATTTTCAACAAAGCATCACTGCTTAAATACTATAATTATCTTTTTGTCCATTTTAGCAACAACATATATTTCTGGCTAGTTTAACATGGCGTTTAAAAAGGAAATACATCTAAAATAATAACTATTTTGATATTTTTAGTATAGGGTGAATTGTGGTGATTCTTTTGGATGTCAAAACAGCAGTTTACTCTGAAAAACATTTACAAGTGGCTCACTGCATATATGTCTACAGATTATTTTTTGACACTTGATTTGCAGCTGATTAGTATAATACAATCACACAATTTATGAAAGTATGACATAATTTACTGTTTAGACAAAGAGTTTCAAGAAAACAGTACTCCAGCCAATACATCCACCATCTATCAGGAGTATTCTCATTAGTTTTGAAATAAATGAAAATAGTTTCAAAAACAATGGTTTCAAATCAATGATCTCAAGATAGGAATTAGCGATTTGATCATTCAACTTCAGTGATTATCCAAAATGAAAACTTGCCTTCGGTTGCTGCTTGCCTTATGGGGTAAGCTTAATGACCTTACATTTACTAACTATTGTTTTTTCAAAGCCACTAATCATTTTATAATAATTTTATTTATACAGCTCACTTTCTTCAACAGGACTCAAGGCACTTTAAAAATATTGTTTGAAAGCCTCCCATGACAGATTTCAGGAATACTACACATATTTACATAACATACAGTACAACATGATGCATTTCAGTGTTTGTTCCTCTGATTCCATCTCCTCTCTGCTACCTCTATCAGTTGGATTAGTCTTAGGCCCTCTGCTTTTCTTAATCTATATCACATGTCTTGGCAAACTAATCAGCTTTTAATAGTCTGCAGATCCACTGTCTCAGTCCATCCATTTTATGCCTGTATTCTAATATACATTTACTTATATATGAGGCTATTAATCAAACTACACCAACATACATCTCATCACTTCTCTCAAAATATCTCCCAACTCGACCTCTCTGCTCTACACAAGATCTGCAGCTCTCATCTACATGCATTACTTGCTCCCATTCACTATTGCAGGACTTCCTTCGGGCTGCACCTACTCTGTGGAATGTCCCCCCATGCACTCTCCTCTAGTCTCCGAATCTTGATGCGTTCCCTCTCTTCAGACAAGCTAATCAAATTCCATAACACTCATTAATATTCATATCTAATTAAATCCCTCTGTAAAGTCCACACATCCTAAGATACAGCATTTTCTTTTTATTCAATTTGACATCCTCCTGACCTCTTATCTACATTGCTGTGTGACATATCATACAGTCCACCAAGAAACTCTGCAGTCTGGCAAGACCTTTATGCAATAGATAGCAGCTATCCTTGTGTATCAATGCCTATTTCCCTATAGATTGTAAGCTTGTGAGCAGGGCCTTCCTACCTCTATGTCTGTCTGTTATTACCCAGTTTTGTTTATCACTGTTGTTTCAATTGTAAAGCATGTGAACATATTAACAGTGTACATCTCAACTTTTGTCTATACAGACCAAGTCAGCTTTATTCCAAGATGTCAGATAGAAGACAATACAAAACATGCTGTAGATCTCATTTGGTGTTGTACTTAGATGCTGAAAAGGCCTTTCATATGCTGTACCGTGCAGTGAATAGGCCAAAGTTTTTCTGAATATATTTACAACTTTAGATTTTAACCCTTCAGTAACTATTCTTGCCAATAATAGAGCCACCTCATCCCCTTATATTGAACATAGGTTGCCCCTTGTCTTTGCATTCATGGTGAAGGAACTAGCTGCAAAGATGTCATCAGAAAAATAATTATACAAGTAACATCCGGCCTCCAATAGTACAAAAATTATTTATATGCAGACAACCATCTGATTTTGTTTACAGGTTCTCTTTAAAGAATACAAACATATGGGGGGGTTTAAAAATTCAAAATAAACATGGATACAACTGTTTTAGCATTAAATTTAGTAAGCAATACAGATGATCTTATTAATCAAACTACAACTTCCAGTGGCGGGTGTAGTATGGTATGCCGGCGGCCGGGCTCCCGGCGACCAGCATACCGGTGCCGGGAGCCCGACCGCCGGCATACCAACACCGTGGCGAGCGCAAAGGAGCCCCTTGCGGGCTCGCTACATGCACCACGCTATTTTATTCTCCCACCAGGGGGGTCGTGGACCCCCACGAGGGAGAATATATGTCGGCAAGCCGGGTGTCGGGATTCCAGCGCCGGTATACTATGCGCCGGGATCCCGACATTCTGCATACTGAAGACCACCCCCAGTGGCAACCACATAGAATGACATTATTTGGTAGTCTATGGAGCCAATATGCCAACATAAATCATGAAAAAATGTAACGGCTTGGGATAAGCTGGATCAGTAGGATATCTGAGATAAAAATTAATATCATGGATTTTATATCTTTTGCAAATATTACAGTGAAAATTTGTTCTCATGCATTGAAAACATTACAGAGCTACATTAAAACAGTCACCTAGAGAGATAGATGAACAAGCACACTATCAAATGTCAAAGACACCACAAACAAAGGAGGAGAATCAGCATCTCCAAAATTCATGAACATTTGCATAGTAGTCAAATTAACACACTCAATTCTAAGCCATGCAAGCATATTAGACTGGGCAGATATAAAAGCAGTTCTTGTAGAAATCTATTTTCCTTAAACATTGTTCTGGATCCAACCCAAGATGAGAACACCCCACACAATTATCTCCCACAATTAATTTCATGTTTGAGCCTAGAATAAACGGATACTTCTCTTAAGTAATAATAAATCCTTAACTGCTTCCTCAAACCACCTTGTAATTATTATTATTTATTTAATTATTAACAGTTTCTTATATAGCGCAGCATATTCCGTTGAGCTTTACAATTAGAACAACAGTAATAGAACAACACTGGGTAAAAACAGACAGACATATAGGTAGGAAGGCCCGTAATATCATTGCACCGAGTGGGTTATCACGCATGGACTTGTAGCCTACTCTTCAGCTCCCCATTGTTACTGGTTACCAATGGTGACAAAGTAATTTTTTTCTTTTTTCAGGCACTGCAGTGTGGATAATGAGTACAACTCATTGCTCATAGTTTTGATATATGTGGTTGCCATATTTTCAGCAAAAGGGTTAATTATTAATGACTCACAACATTAAATTCTTGTCAGTACTAGCTCCTCATGTCTACTTTCTGGAACTCCAGGCACATTTCATCTCTCACAAATATTTTTTCTAGATCCTTTAAAATCCAACAGCTACACAATTCAATCCCATCAAAACAGACAGGGTCTTATACTCTTATGAGGTTCCTTCCACCATTTGTGCACCCTCTGCAAATGTGGGGATGAGCAGCACAAGTCAACATGCTGACATAAAAATTGAGGATGCTACTGTAAAAGTGCACCAGGATGAGGAGGATATTTGTAGAGCTGGCGCTAATAATTATGTTGATGATGAGGATGTTGTTTGTGTAAATCAGGCATCAGTGGAAACAGTTGTTGCCATGGTATGAAAAAGCCTAAAGCCATGCCTGGGCAAAAGATTAAAAAAAATCCACCTCTTATATGAGGAACTATTTCTACCCAAATCCAGACTACTGTCAAGCAATCTGTACCCTTTGTAAAGCCATAGTAAGAAAGGGTAGGGACCTTATCCACCTAGGAACCTCCTCCCTGTTACGTCACTTACAGGGCATTGATCAAAAGTTTTTGACAAATTCAGAAACTTTGGCTAAAAATGTAACAACCATTGCAGCATCACCTAGTTCCCTTCTATGTGTGAGATTCAAGCACCTGCAATCTACACCACCAACACCCTCATCGTCCAAATCCTTAATCATGGTCTTAAGTAGTCCTGCATCCAATTTCATAAGCATGACTGACTCCTCTCCAATCTAGGATTCCTCTGAAGGGTCCTTGAGTGCTATACCTTCTGCTACTGGGAGTGGATCTTCAGCCCAGATGGGACCCAGGAAGACTACTTGTAGTAGTTTAACAAAACAATTGACTGTTAAGCAATCCTTGCATAGAGGATCAAGTATGACAGCACTCACCTAGTTGCACAGTGGCTTACTGATGCCATAACAACTATGCTGTTTTTAGATGTGCATCCAGTATCCGCCACTAATGCAGTTGATTTTGGACAGTTGATTGAGGTCCTGTGTCCCCACTACCAAATCCCATCTAGATTCTACTTCACTAGAAAAGTGAATTCACAATTCCCAGGCTGTACAAGGACATTAAAACAAGAATTATTAGTGTCCTCAGAAATGCTGTTGTACCTACTATCCACTTAACCACATATATGTAGACAAGTGGAACACTGCAAATTAAAGCCAAAATGAGTGTGACAGCCCACTGGGTAGTTGCCGTCAGCAGCACCAACAACAGCTTCTCACAAATGCCAGCTCATTCAGAGACAGGCTACTCTGTGTATTACCGGTTTCACATAGAGGCATACTGCCAACAACCTCTTAGAAAAACTTGTTTCATTGCAAAATGGCTTACCTCACTTGGATTCTCCTCTGGATTTTTGATTTGTGACAATGCCACCAAAATTGTGAGAGCATTACATCTGGGTGAACTCCAATACAGCCCATGTTTTGCTCATACAATTTGATGGTGCAATTTTTTTTTAAATTACAGGGTCATGCAGGAGATGCTGTCCATGGCTCATAAAATTTCAGGACATTTTCACAATTCTGCAAGTGCATGTAGAAGATTGCAGCACTTGCAAGAATTGTTGAATTTGTCCTGTCATCAGCTGAAACAAGAGGTAGTAACTAGGTGGAATTCAACCGTCTACATGCTTCAGCAGATGGAGTAACCACAAATGACCTATGACATAGGGAAAGGAGGGAGAATGCACCTTAGTCAAGCGCAGTGGAGAAAATATTTTGTGTTGTATATGGTTCTCAAACCCTTTGAAGTTGCCACATGTGAAGTCAGTTCAGACACTGCCACCTTGAGTCAGGTAATTACCGTGGTTAAACTCTTGGAAAAGCAGCTGGAGAGACTGAAGGAGGAGCTGAAACAAAGCAATTCTGCTAAGTATGTCGGACTTGTAGATGAAGCCCTTCATTCATTTCACCAGGATCTAAGGGTAGTCAATCTCTTGAAATCAGATTACTATTTTTTGGCGACCATACTTGATCCTAGGTTTAAGTCGTATATTGTGTCTTTCTTTCCAACAGACACAAATCTGCAGAGATGTAAAGTGCTGTTTTTGAGAAAATTGTCAGCTCAAGTGGAACGTAACACGACCACATCTCCTAATTCAGTTTCTACGGCAACAGTGGATGCAAGTAAAAAAACAACATTTTCCTATGCGACCCACTGGCGGTGGTGCAGATCAGTCAGCAAAAACTTTTGACCTGAGGTCTGGACTGAAGGAACTGTCTACAATTACTGACATGTCTACTGTTACTGCATATTATTCGGTCACCATTCAAAGAATGGTTGATGATTATTTTAGTGATAGCATCCAAATAGGCATGTCAGAAAGCCTGTTTCAATACTGGCAGGGGAAAAAAAGCAATTTGGATGCCCTTGTATAAACTGGCTTTGTTTTACTTAAGTTTCCCACCCTCTAGTGTGTAGTTTCCAGCGCAACCTGGAACCTTGTCAGCAATCAGCGATGGAGGCTGCTTCCCCAAAATGTGGAAAATATGTTGTTCAAAATGAACTACAAATTCCACCAGGAAGACCTTTACCAGCAATTACGTTCAAAAGATACAGAGGGACCTGAGTCATAGAGCTACCTCGGTTCAACCTTTTGGCCTAAACTGGATGAAAACTATATTTTGTATTGTGAACTACGAGGTGGTCAAAATTGACTGGAAATCGATGGAAAGTAACGTTATTGAGGTTAATAATACTGTAGGAACAAAAAAAAAGGCCTAAATTCTGTGATTTTAGCCATTTTTATGATTTTTGTAAAAAAATACAGATCCAAAACAAAAACCCGCAAGGACGGTTTTGGCAAAAGCAAATACAGATCCAAAACACAAAGGAGATACAGATCCAAAACCAAAACCCATTATTTGGGCCTACTGCTAACTATGTTACAGATTTTACTTTCTAAATTTGTATTTATTTGTTTGGCTCTACTATTGCATCTGGCGGTCTCATGCCTTTCTCAATTGTATGTAAGGGGGACAGACCCTGAAGGTTTAAGAGTGCTTATCCTGAGATTGGCATGCTCAGTTCTGATAATATTTGTTATATGATGTCTCCTTTGTGAAACTGATCTATTCACATAGTGTTTTCAGTTTTTTTGGACAACTGCAAGAAGACTATGGCCTTCCCTCGTACAGTCTTTTATAGATTCCTTTAGCTTCATCATGCTGTGCATGCCCAGTTTGGAAGTGCACCTCTACTCCTTTTCCATTCCTCTCTACAGATAATGCTTCTCTATCTGGGCTCTAGGAGGCAAGTCTCCTGTTTATATACTGACCTTTACTCCTGCAACTTACCAGATACCCACCTCCTTTTCAATTTGAAATGAGAAGGTGCTCCCCAATGAGTTAATATGTTAACAGATCTTCCAATAAGAAAGAGGACTCACTAGCTGGGTAACTAATCAATAATTATAAATAACTATAAGTGATATTTTTAGTGGGATGTAATGGAGTCCAAGATCGCCGGAGGTACGGGATGCGAGCAAATCTTGGACATTTTATTACAGGGGCAATCACGTACAAGGCATGGTTTTAAAAAAACATCCAAGATCGGCTGGCATCCCGCACCTCCGGCGATCTCGGACTCCATTACATCCAGCTACAAATATTATTTAGTGTTGTACCATTAAAGTTATGTTTCCTAATTATTAATGAGTCCTCAGCCAGTGAGTTTTTTTTTCTTATCTGAAAAGCCCAGTTTAGGAACTTAATAATGTTCGTACAGAACTCCTCTTCTGATGACAGCCACCCACAGGTGTCCTAGTACCTTGACAGGTTGTTCTATGGTCTCCCAGGTTCAGCAAAGTATCATTTGATGTGCCACTTACACAGTGGACAGTTGAAAGCAGCAGGGATGGATTTAGGGGTGAGGCCGCCCCTGGGCACCACAGTAACGGCCGCCGCTAGATTGCCTAATTTTATTATGTTTATTGATTGGTTATAAGCCTTCATTTGATGATGGCCAATTTAATAGAGTAATAAAGAGAAAGCCACTAACTATGACATTTTGTTTTTTTTACACATTATGGCAGACAGCGTCCCCCTTTTTACACATTACGGCAGTATAGATAGTTAGACAGAATAGATGATACTTACCATCTTTCTGCTGGCTCAGGCGGTCAGGCTCCTCGGTGCTGGAAGCTCCAGAGGCAGGGAAGAAGGAGGAGGAGGGAGGGAGACTTCGGAGCTGCAGCAGCGCACTGTAATTGGTAGCGGCGCGGCATGCAGCTGTCCCTCTCCTTCTGCATTGGCTGGCCGCCACCACTGTTAATGCTGGGATGAGGGAAGCGCATCCCAGCATTCACTGCAGCGGCGGCCAGCCCATGTGTAAGGAGAGGGACAGCTGCAGCTGCGCCGCTACCAATTACATAATGCTGCTGCAGCTCCCTCCTCCCTCCTCCCTCCTCTTCCTTCTCACCTTTCTGGGATCTGCTCCTCGTCCTCTCCTCCTCCGGCACACACAGGCGGCTTGCAATAAGTCAATTTGACTCATTACAAGCCGCTGACTTGGAATGCGGGCAGTTGCGCCCTCAGGGCAACTGAGCTGTGTGCCAGGCATTATTATTATTATTATTATTATCCTTTATTTATATGGCTCCACAAGGGTTCTGCAGCACCCAATTACAGAGTACATAAACAAATAATCACAGTTGATGACAATATAGGACAAGTACAGGGCACACACGTTGTTACGGCTCTGTGTTTCTGTAAAACCTGACTCATTTTTCCTTACTTTTTCACAATTGGGCCTGGAGATGAGGGTACAGTCCTGCAATACCACTTCTCTCTGCCCTCTGAGGCTCCTGCTCCATCTTTTCCTCTTGGCCTCTACTGATCTGTGCATGCACAATGGGTGCAACCCCGGTATGTCTAGGAAAGCAGAGGAGCATCATCTGATTGCCCCCAAATTATGTTATAGTGTCGGGTGAAGAGATGCACAGATGCTTTCTTTTAAACATATAACATCTATAGAAAATATGGTATACATTTAATTTGCCAGCTGTCGAAATCCTGGCGTTTAGGATACCGATGCCAGAATCCCGACATCTGCCATTGCCGACAGCCAGAATGCCGACACACAAGGGCAATTTCCACTCATGGTCCACAGCATGTTGAGCGCAGCGAGCCCTCAAGGGGACTCTTTGTGCTCTCCTCGCTGCCGGCATACTGGCGTCCAGGATGCCTTTACCTGTATGCTGACGGAAGGCCTTCCTGACGCCAGGAAATCATACTGAACCTAAAAATATAATTCTTTCAATGTTGTGAGAGGCAAACTTACACCATTACCAGATTTACTTCATTCTATAATTTGAGATAATATAGCACAAAAATTATTACACCATCCCATAATTATCAAAAAATATTTGCGTAGCATGCAGCAAAATGCAGAAGTGGTGGCACACAACTTCAAATTTAATGAAGAAGAAATGTAGCTATAAATATGATTTTCTGTAGTATAATTGATAATACTATATAGTCATCCACAGAGCAGATATCGAAATGCCAGGCTGGTTAATGCTAATCAGTCCTCCTAACTCATACACTTCTCTCCTGCTGAATATGTAATCAATAATGTATTGTAAAAACTTAAAAAATGACAGCTTATTTCAGTAATCATTTCTGGCCTTTCTGAGACATGTGAATGTGCTCATCAGTGTTCTCTATCATTACCATATTCTGTACAGTGAGGCCTTTGTCATTTTTATGTGCTTGAATTATTTATCTACCAGTTACATAATCACAACCAGCTTCCACATGCATGGCTACCATTTGAGATGAAATATTTCTGGTTTGCTTGTCAAATATGTGCTTTAGTACAGCTATAGTGAAATATTTATTTATTTACAACACATAGTCTTGATATAGGTCAGAAGCTAGGGTGTGGTATGATATGTCAACAAACATCATGTAGACACTGATGAAATATCGACATGCTAGAATGTAGACATATCATCCCTGGTGATCCAGTGGCGACGTACTCGATCCTGGTGGCTACAGTGACACTAGCTTGGCTTTCAGGTCCCAGCAGTATTATTACCCTAACCCTTTCTCCACTGCATAACTCTAATTTCTCACTCCCGCAGACTAACCTGAAACCTCCCTCCTGCAACCTAACCCCAAGTCAACATTCTGACAATATTGACAGTCGACATTCTATGACATGTTGCCTGTCAACATTTTAACAATTTTGACATCATAACTGTCGACATTGCTGTGTTGGCATTATGATTGTTGATATTGTAAATGTTGACATTTGACTACATTCCCTGATGCTAGTACAAAAACTTTGTTCTACAAAAGGTACTTGCCCAAAATAACCACGAGCCATGGCATAGAATGATATTATGCTATAAAATGAAATGATGGACTGATTCATTACGGATCGAGGCTGAGATAGTGATGTTCACAAATCTGCTAATGCTAAAAATCTCACGTGAAAAGCTGCCTAGAAAGGATAAAAGACTCCCACCAATGCATTTGCAGACTCACAATGCATACACAAAAAAAGCAAACCATCGACATTTGCAGCTGACCCCAGCATACTCAAATCAATGAGAATGCAGTCGAACTGGGCGCCATGTTTTTGAATGCAGCATTCGCAAATCACACCAGATACATGCCCCGAAAACAGCCATGACATGCCTGCGTTTTCCCAACCATTCCCGCAAACCCCATGTTACCACCCACAAAAGGTCACTTCCTGTCAATCAAAATGTGCTCACTTTAAAATTAGGCTGCATACGCAAGGCGATCGCATTTTGCCCTTTGAGCACCCGCAATGTGTTCGCAGTGCATGCATATTTTGCTGATAATCACTCACTGCGTGCAATTTCACATTTGCAATTGGTAATGAATCAGGCCCTGAGTTTGGAATGAATACATTGTTGTTGAGATTTCCAATTAAATCTCACAATACATCTAGCAATTATGCCATAGTAAAAGAAGACAAGCCATGCTTCTAGTATCTTTCTCACCGACAGCTCACCTAAAGAAATACTATTTGTGAACAGAAGAGCCGTAGTAAAGGACGGAACCTTGCTATTTATCATTAATCATTCACATATATGGCCTATGCTCAGACCCATCTCTGAAGCAACAATTGATATGTGATTAGGGTTACTCTTCAACCTGTTTCATTACACTGTACATCACGTTACACATGTACAGTCAATAGTTTTTGTGTAAGTCTATGTGATACTGCATCCTGTAAACTCCAAGAAGCATGGTGGGACATAAAGTGAGATGCTCTGAGGTGTGCTTAGTTGTATGTTAGCAGCTTTGAAAAATGACAGTCAGTTGCATATGAGAACTTGAGTACAGTAGGAAGGTGGTTCAACGAGTAAGGTAATAAGACCGCTCACATGTGTAATGATCTCTGTTTCATTCTAATTTCCTGCCAGACCAGAGTAGGTAGACCAATGCTTCCCCTCATAGCCATTAGACTGTGCCTCATATCAGTCATATATCCCAACATCAATTATAAAATGGCGGGAACATGGTCAAACATTGAGGTGCCTAGAGTGATTACATTTCTGTGTCTAAAGGACACATCAGCTGAAATTCATCGCCAACTGTCAAGGAGTACGTTGATAATGTCATGTCATGGAAACAGGTTTGGATCTGGTGCACGAGCAGAACGAGGCTCATCTTGAATGTCTATCCTGTTGTTATAAAAGGCAGTGCAGTGGATTTGCTACTTTTCTCTCTAAATTGAGCAACCTGAAAAGTATAGTTTCAAAGTGTCTTTTACTAAGGACAATCCTGCAGATCGTTAATAGAACCTATCAGGGGAGAGTTCAGCTTACAGGACTATACTACATATTACCCTGACTTTCCCACTATGCAATTGCATTTTTGCATTTTAACTGGTTAAGAATTGCATCTTCAACTGTCAAAAACTTGTACTGGGAATAGTAGCAGAACCAATGTAAAAAATTCATGGCCGGCTCCAGGCACGTTCTTTAGGAGCGGCCACGCCGGGCGCTGACTCCTAAGGGTTGCAGGTAGCGGGCCGCAATTTTTAATCAGCCATCGGTCCATCAGCCAATCAGAGCTCGCAGATCAGCAGCAGCAGCTGTTGCCAAACCGCGAGCTTTGACTGGCTGATGGACCGGCGGCTAATTTCAGACAGGCGGCCACTGGAGACTGGGACTGGACTGAGGGGCAGAAGAGGTGCATGCTGCACTCTTCTCCCCTCACACAGAAGCAGCGGAAGAGGCAGCAGCAGTAGAGGCCCGCGGTGGTGAGCAACCCTACAGGGGGCATGTGTATCTGGACCTGTGGGGGGCACATGTATCTGGCACTGTAGGGGGCACGTGTGTCTGGCACTTAAGGGACATGTGTATCTGGCACTGAAGGGGCACATGTATCTGGCACTGTGTGGGCATATTATGTGTATCTGACAATGTGGGGGCATATTATGTGTATCTGGAACTGCAGGGGCATATAATGTGTATCTGGCACTGCACTGCTGGGGGCATATGTGTATCTGGCCTTGCTGGGGGCATATGTGTATCTGGCACTGCACTACTGGGGCATATGTGTATCTGGCACTGCTGGAGGCATATAATTCGTATCTGGCACTGTGTGGGCATATAATGTGTATCTGACAATGTGGCAGCAGATTATGTGTATCTGACTATGTGGGGGCATATTATGTGTATCTGGAACTGTGGGGGCACATGTGTATCTGACAGTGTGGGGGCATATTATGTGTATCTAGCACTGTGTGGGCATATTAAGTGTATCTGGCACTGTGGGGGCACATTATGTGTATTTGACACTGTGTGGGCATATTATGTGTATCTGGCACTGTTGGGGCATATTATGTTTATCTGGCACTCTGGGGCCATATTATGTGTATCTGGCACTGTGGGGAATATAATGTGTATCTGGCACTGTGGGGGCAAATACTGTGTATCTGGCACTGTGGGGACATATTATGTGTATCTGGGACTGTTGGAGCATACAATGTGTATCTGGCACTGCACTGCTGGAGGCATATTTGTATCTGACACTGCTGGGGGCATATATGTATATAGCACTGCACTACTGGGGGCACATGTGTATCTGGCACTGCTGGGGGCATATAATGTGTATCTGGCACTGCTGGGGGCATATAATGTGTATCTGGTACTACTGGGGATGTATGTGTATTTGGCACTACTGGGGTCATTATGTGTATCTGACACTATACTGAAGGCATTATATATAAGGAACACTACTGTGGGAGTTAATTTAGTGTGTAGAGGGGGTGTAAAAATATATTTATAGTTTGATAATATAAAGTTGTGAGGCCACGTCCACTTTTCCAGGAGCACGCGCATGGGCGGGGGGGCACTATTAAATTTCCTCGCTACAGGAGCCGGCCCTGCAAAAATTTATTGGATACCAAGAAGTCAGTAATCTTTTCAGGTGTTGGCAAAAGGGAACATTTTATTGTGCTGGTGGTGGTTATGACTTTGTTACTATATAAAAATGAATCCAAGCCCATCTAGGGTTAAATTATGGCCTGCATGTATATAAATACAGTATACACTACTGGAAATGTAAAAGACATTACACTCTCTATTTTTATCAGAACATAACTAACTTACAAGTATATTTTTGAAGTGTGGGGAAAAAAACTGGAATTCCAGAAGGAGACTCATGCAATCACACGGTGAACATACATACTCATAGACTGGGTATTTATTCTCAATACTTTATTTGAACTCTTTTATTATTTATTTTATATTAATTTAACTGAATGTCATATCTGGGCCTCCAGTTTCATTGCAAGTGCGCACAATGAAGGAGACTGAATTAGAAAAGCTGTGAATTACCACTATCTCCAAGGCAATAGAGTAATGCTTCTCTGCCTCGGTCATATGTAATTCATAGCAATAACTGATCATTAGTAGAGATGAGCGCCTGAAATTTTTCGGGTTTTGTGTTTTGGTTTTGGGTTCGGTTCCGCGGCCGTGTTTTGGGTTCGAACGCGTTTTGGCAAAACCTCACCGAATTATTTTTGTCGGATTCGGGTGTGTTTTGGATTCGGGTGTTTTTTTCCAAAAACACTAAAAAACAGCTTAAATCATAGAATTTGGGGGTCATTTTGATCCCAAAGTATTATTAACCTCAAAAACCATAATTTACACTCATTTTCAGTCTATTCTGAATACCTCACACCTCACAATATTATTTTTAGTCCTAAAATTTGCACCGAGGTCGCTGTGTGAGTAAGATAAGCGACCCTAGTGGCCGACACAAACACCGGGCCCATCTAGGAGTGGCACTGCAGTGTCACGCAGGATGTCCCTTCCAAAAAACCATCCCCAAACAGCACATGACGCAAAGAAAAAAAGAGGCGCAATGAGGTAGCTGTGTGAGTAAGATTAGCGACCCTAGTGGCCGACACAAACACCGGGCCCATCTAGGAGAGGCACTGCAGTGTCACGCAGGATGTCCCTTCCAAAAAACCCTCCCCAAACAGCACATGACGCAAAGAAAAAAAGAGGCTTTTTACTGATATTTGGTGTTTTGGATTTGACATGCTCTGTACTATGACATTGGGCATCGGCCTTGGCAGACGACGTTGCTGGCATTTCATCGTCTCGGCCATGACTAGTGGCAGCAGCTTCAGCACGAGGTGGAAGTGGATCTTGATCTTTCCCTAATTTTGGAACCTCAACTTTTTTGTTCTCCATATTTTATAGGCAGAACTAAAAGGCACCTCAGGTAAACAATGGAGATGGATGGATTGGATACTAGTATACAATTATGGACGGACTGCCACGGTTAGGTGGTATAAAAAAATCACGGTTAGGTGGTATATATTGTAATACAATTATGGATGGACGGACTGCCTGCCGAGTGCCGACACAGAGGTAGCCACAGCCGTGAACTACCGCACTGTACACTGGTTGATAAAGAGATAGTAGTATACTCGTAACAACTAGTATGACTGACTATGACGGTATAAAGAATGAAAAAAAAACCACGGTTAGGTGGTATATATTGTAATACAATTATGGATGGACGGACTGCCTGCCGAGTTCCGACACAGAGGTAGCCACAGCCGTGAACTACCGCACTGTACACTGGTTGATAAAGCGATAGTAGTATACTCGTAACAACTAGTATGACTGACTATGACGGTATAAAGAATGAAAAAAAAACCACGGTTAGGTGGTATATATTATAATACAATTATGGATGGACGGACTGCCTGCCGACTGCCGACACAGAGGTAGCCACAGCCGTGAACTACCGCACTGTACACTGGTTGATAAAGAGATAGTAGTATACTCGTAACAACTAGTATGACACTATGACGGTATAAAGAATGAAAAAAAACCCACGGTTAGGTGGTATATATTATAATAATACAATTATGGATGGACGGACTGCCTGCCGACTGCCGACACAGAGGTAGCCACAGCCGTGAACTACCGCACTGTACACTGGTTGATAAAGAGATAGTAGTATACTCGTAACAACTAGTATGACACTATGACGGTATAAAGAATGAAAAAAAAACCACGGTTAGGTGGTATATATTATAATACAATTATGGATGGACGGACTGCCTGCCGAGTGCCGACACAGAGGTAGCCACAGCCGTGAACTACCGCACTGTACACTGGTTGATAAAGAGATAGTAGTATACTCGTAACAACTAGTATGACTGACTATGACGGTATAAAGAATGAAAAAAAAACCACGGTTAGGTGGTATATATTATAATACAATTATGGATGGACGGACTGCCTGCCGACTGCCGACACAGAGGTAGCCACAGCCGTGAACTACCGCACTGTACACTGGTTGATAAAGAGATAGTAGTATACTCGTAACAACTAGTATGACACTATGACGGTATAAAGAATGAAAAAAAAACCACGGTTAGGTGGTATATATTATAATACAATTATGGATGGACGGACTGCCTGCCGACTGCCGACACAGAGGTAGCCACAGCCGTGAACTACCGCACTGTACACTGGTTGATAAAGAGATAGTAGTATACTCGTAACAACTAGTATGACACTATGACGGTATAAAGAATGAAAAAAAAACCACGGTTAGGTGGTATATATTATAATAATACAATTATGGATGGACGGACTGCCTGCCGACTGCCGACACAGAGGTAGCCACAGCCGTGAACTACCGCACTGTACACTGGTTGATAAAGAGATAGTAGTATACTCGTAACAACTAGTATGACTATGACGACGGTATAAAGAAAGAAAAAAAAATACCACGGTTAGGTGGTATATAATTATACAATTATGGATGGACGGACTGCCTGCCGAGTGCCGACTGCCGACACAGAGGTAGCCACAGCCGTGAACTACCGCACTGTACTGTGTCTGCTGCTAATATAGACTGGTTGATAAAGAGATAGTATACAACAATATACTACTATACTGGTGGTCAGGCACTGGTCACCACTAGTCACACTGGCAGTGGCACTCCTGCAGCAAAAGTGTGCACTGTTTAATTTTAAATTAATATAATATTATGTACTCCTGGCTCCTGCTATAACAACCTGCAGTGCTCCCCAGTCTCCCCCACAATTATTATAAGCTTTTATACATTGATGTGCAGCACACTGGGCTGAGCTGAGTGCACACAGACTGAGTCACACTGTGTGACTGCTGTGTATCGTTTTTTTCAGGCAGAGAACGGATATAGCAGAGAACGGATATATTAAATAAAAGTTAACTTAACAACAACTGCACTGGTCACTGTGGTAAACTCTGTCTGCACAATCTCTCTCTCTCTCTCTCTCTTCTAATCTATTCTAATGGAGAGGACGCCAGCCACGTCCTCTCCCTATCAATCTCAATGCACGTGTGAAAATGGCGGCGACGCGCGGCTCCTTATATAGAATCCGAGTCTCGCGAGAATCCGACAGCGTCATGATGACGTTCGGGCGCGCTCGGGTTAACCGAGCAAGGCGGGAAGATCCGAGTCGCTCGGACCCGTGAAAAAAAAAGTGAAGTTCGTGCGGGTTCGGATTCAAAGAAACCGAACCCGCTCATCTCTAATCATTAGTAGATATTTTCATATTTCCCCAGAGCTTCTATTGTAACCCCTGTATTAGCACATAGTTTAAACACCACAAACACCACAAATAATGAAATACATAAAATCTACAACAAAAACCTGGAGACTTAAATATGGCAAATTGAAATGTATTTATTATTATTTTTATTACTACCAGTTATTTATAGTACATAGAGTACACAAAATCCATAGTGCTTTACAGAGAATAATTGTCCATTCACATCAGTCCCTGCCCAAGTGGAGCTTACAATCTATGGGGCTAATTCAGACTGGATTGCTGCAGCGGCAGCGAATGCAGTCTGAATTTTTTTGTGGAGTATGTGCCTTGGGAGCCCAGTGACATGCTAAAAGCATCTCTGGGCTGCGATCGCCTCGGCCTCACTGAAGAGGTCGCAGGGTGGGAGGGGGCGTGTCAATGGCATTAGAACACCATTGGCGAGGCGCGGTCCGGAGAACGCAGGCATGTCCGAACCATTGGGGGAGGGGGGGTGGGCCTCGGCGGCTGAGACCTGGAACGTGGCGAGTTGTGGCCTGACAGCGCAGCTCCTGCGCACTGGCAGGGAAGTACTCACCAGGTACAAAAGCATCACAGCCGTGCGATGCTTTTGTACTTGTGCTGAGAGTAGGCCTGACATATGGGGCAGACTAGCCCTGTGTTGGGCATCCCCCCACATGTGAGACTAAATTTAGCACATCTATGATCAGATCTGAATTATCCCCAATGTTCCCTACCACACATACACACATATACGCTAGGGTTAATTTTTTGGGGGAGATAATTAACCTAACAGTATATTTTTGGATTGTGGGAGAAAACCGGAGTACCCTGAGGAAACCCACGCAGGCATGGGGAGAATATACAAACTCCAAACAGTTAAGTCAGTGGTGGGAATTGGACCCACTACCTCAGTGCTGTGAGGTAGTAATGCTAGCCATTATACCAATCATACTGCCCTAAAAAAAACAGTTTCTAAATACTGTTCTTTGTAAATATGTGAAGCTTGCAATCCCCATTGGGTAATGAGAACTAACCAAAATATTTGTGGCAAACTAAAGCATGAGCAGTAAGAGATAAACTACAAATCCCATGATGCATTGCTCCCTTCAAAGATGGCCAACACTAGCATGACTGTAGGCAGCGGTGAGGACAGGTGATGGGCAGTGGGGAGCTGGTCTGTGCAACCTGCTAATCTGTGGAAGCTCGCTGGATCAGTGGCTGCCCCTGTTTCATTCTAAATGGCCCATCCTCTATAGCAGGAACAGTCCTGACCACAGAGAGGTAATGGAAGACAATGTGAGGCATATAATGTATTTGGGGTACATTGTGCGGCATATAATGTGTTTGGGGCACTGTTTGGCATATAATTTGTTTGGGGCACTGTGTTGCATATATTGTAAGTTGGGGGCACCATGTGGTATATAATAAGTTCAGGGGCACTGTGTGGCATATATTGCGAATTGGGGGGCACCATGTGTCATATAATGTGTTCAGGGGCACTGTGTAGCGTATATTGTGAACTGGGGGCACCATGTGGCATATAATGTGTTTGGGGGCCACCGTGTGGCATATACTGTGTAAGGGGCACTACTACTGTGTGGTGTAACATATATAAGGAGTACTACTGTGTGTGCATGATGTGTAAGGGTCACTACTTCTGTGGTGTGGGTGTAATATGTGAGGGGCAAACCATTGCTTCACACTGCTTCTCTCCTGCATCACTATCTCCCCAACACCTGTCTCTCTCCTGTCACCCACTGTCTCTCCCCATCACCCACTGCCTCATTTGCAGCCTCTGGTTCTCCAAGGCATCACTCTCTTCATATCACATCCAAAAGAGTTGGGACTAAAAATCGGAGAGGCGGGACTGTAAATGAGGATAACAATGAGTAGAGAGGGGAGCAGTCTGTATGAATTCTTTAACTGCCCCTCCCCTAAGTAAAGTCTAGATGACCACAACAAAAACAAACAAGGCAACACACAAAACATAAACAACTACAAAACATTCACACAGAAACTACATGGGAAGGTAACTTTCTTCAAAATAAATCAATGTCCTATCTGTCCTTCCTTAAATAAAACAGCCAAATGTATTATCCCCTCTCCTTACTTATTGGTTACTCCACTGTGGTCACAAAATTAATTCTGCCCAGCAACAAAGAATTAACACCTATCTTACTGGCCATTTGTGGATATCTAATGTACTGCTTTGGAGTTAATGCATACCTGCATGCATTCAATAATATCTGTTCTTCCTGGAATTACAGTATATCAGATATACATCTTAGACTGCAGTTCTTCTGTCTCAATGTCTCTTTCCATTGACAGCATCAGGAGAGTGTGGAGCCTCTTTACCTACCCGAGACAGAAAGCCATGGTGCCTCATTGGCCTTGCACATTAGGCAGGGCCACAGGTAGAATTGACCTCGGTACAAGCCTGTCTGTTAGAGCCTGCTTTTTGGGTCGGGACTGTCGGGTTGGGAAGGAGACGGGATCTCTGCATCGGCATGGTGACCGTCAGGATCCCGAGCGCTGGTCAGATGACCGAATCCCTGCTTTTTGTATATGGTCACTAAACTAAAGATGCTCAGCACCTTTCTGAGCAGTAAGCAGGTAGAAGGACAGACCCAAAAGCAAAGTCTTCACAAATCTGTTATATCTGTTGCCAGTTGTAATAAACACTGAGCTTTTCCTGATGCTAATTATACAAACCTAAACTATACCTTCTATCTGAACTGTCCTGAGCCGTGCCTAGTAACAAATTCACAAAACAGAACCATATCTGCTGCCAAGTACACAAAGGTGAGCCATAGCTGCTGCCAAGTCTAATATGAAGAGACAAAGCTGATGCAAACTTTAATTTACAGATCTATATTTACATCCATGTTTAATGGCAGAGAAATGTTTTGCAGTAGAAGCTGCTGATAACATCATTTTTATTAGAAGGTCAGGCACACAATAACAAAAGGGCAGCTAGGATATTTTAAATATATAATTTTCCATACTGTACCTCACAACATTTAAGATATCATTATTGAGAATGGTGGCACGTCCGCTACACACTGCTGGTTGCAGTGGATCCTCTCAACCAATCCTGTACTGAAAATGTTGTTGTAGTTTGCAGATTGCTTATGTTTGAAGATTTGGATAAGGGAGATATGAATGGTCTAGTACAGTGGTTCCCATCCGCAATCCTCAAGTACCCCCAACAGTTCATATTTTCCAGGTCTCCTTACAGGATTGCAAGTGACCTGTGGGCTTTTTAAAATGTGTTAGTGAGTAATAAATACACGTGTTCAACTACTAGGTGACCTGGAAAACAGGAACTGTTGGGGGTACTTGAGGACTGAGGTTGGAAACCACTGGTCTAGTACAATAAGAATGTGTTCTCAAATCTATTTAGGTAGACATGAATGTTTGTGCATATATCCTTGTCAGGAGGTGTAACTGTTGTGGGTGCTGGAAGGCTGATGGAACAAGATACACTGGTGTTAGCAGCACTATCTAACCAATTGTGATTGGCTGATTGCATCTTGACCCACCCCCCTTAATTCATTAGTGTATATGTATATTGCATAAAGTTGCAAAATAGTATTGCTATTTGATTTCTAAAGGGGAAAAATTATTGTTTGTATTTAATTGTACTTTATTTGGTAAATGCAATTTTCACATTGTATAACATATTTTCTCATTTGTAGTGAAAACAAGGATATTGGAAACTTAATAATGATGGTCAAAAGTTTTATATTTAAAGAGCAACTTAAAGAAATGTTCCCTACTTGGTATAGTTGTATATGGATAAGGAAAATGTATTGATTTTATGGCCCAATTTTTTTCAAGTATATTTATTGAATTTTAAAAGGTAAAACTCTCTTAGATGGGCAAAACAATCAATACCATATCTAGGGATTAAAATTCCAAAAGATATATCGCGTCTATTGGCGAAGTCAAAAATATTACATACACACCACATACAAACTCCAAACAGATAGGTCTCTGTGCGTGCGCATAAACGCAGCGTGCACAGCGATATATGGTAGCATACGCATTCACACAGACATGCCACAAAGATATATTCAACATATATTTCATACAACACAAATTACACATAGACAAAACATGTCAAGCACTAGACATTATAATGTATTTATATAATAGAGTGTAACATCAGCTACATATGTATTATTGGAATGGAACAAGTTAAACATATCATGCTTAGTGTCAAAATGATCAGGAGAATGTGTGTGTTAATTTGATAGCTATGTGTAGATTGTAGCACATTGCAATGATTAGTTATGATTAAATGTATGAATATGAAGCCACATTCTAAAGTGAACAAAAGACTTTCTGAGACTTGAAACTGGCCTCACAGCATAACCCTGGGGGCAGACACATGTGCCAGCAACCTAGGACAAAAGCTTTCACACTGACCTGTGAAACGTCGAGTTCTTGAGAGGTCTGGCCCCTGGACCAATGGAAGAAGATGAAACCCACTGTTGTATACACCCATTATTTTACGGTATAAAGGAATTCAGATTCCAGATAGCTCTCTCTCACACACACACACACACACACACACACACACACACACACACCATTATCAGAAGTCTCCTACCTGATGACTGGCTGCCTCGGACCAGTGAAACTAAGTGTATGTATATTTGGCTGTAACTGATCCTTATGTAACTACAACTGCTTCTTGTGTAATTGTAACTCTGTAACCATATATATACATTTTATAACTGAATGGTATACTTTACATATGTAATTTTGTATGCATACCCTTTTAATATCAAATATATACATCTCTGAGCGTTGGACCTCAGCTTACCATGTGTATGACTGCTTGCTTTCTCTTGAGGTATATAGGGCTGTGACATTCAGCGCACTTTTATCGTATATGGTAATAAGATGTGCCTTGCATACGCAGTATTTATTAACGCTGGCATTTAAATAATTATTAGAAATAATTAGAAATTTACAGTTGGGGGCTCCGTCCACGATATCACGTACTTAATGATGCGCAGTACAGACGCTGCTGTGGTCTACCAGCTAAGGATGCACGCATCTAGATGCTGCTGAACCACATCCGTTTTTTTGTTTTATCAGTAAGATGCTGATATGAAACAAGTGACAATATAATTCTTTGTTGCTGTGTGTGACAAAAATGCACAATATTAGAAATGCTACTGTGTTTTTTATTGTTGCTAAACGAGGTTCAATAAGTCATATTGTGTTTGATTTAGATTGGATTGTTTATCTGTTAAGTAAATTTAAAGAGCATTTAAAAGTTGGTGCATAGTATGGATATAGCTGTGTTAGCATGCTGAGGCCTATTCGCATACTGCTAATGCAGGCCTGAAGTAACAAACTTCCGGTGCTTGTATAATTTGATTTTTTTGTGTGACAAAAGAGCTAGTGTTTGTATTCTGGCCGCATGGTGTGATCAGCATTTTTTCCAAGCACATGGCTTGGGAGGGGGAGGAGCAGTGGCCATTTTATGTACATATGGTCACTCTCTATCCACCTAGCTAACAGCTGACTTTCAGTTTGTTAAGCAATCTGTTTTGTTTGTCACAAATAAACAATATATATGCACAAATTCATCACCATTTAAAAGCTACCAATGAATTTAACTAACCTATGCCATAGTCAATTATAAATAGTTTTTCAATTGGGCCTAGAGAGAGAAATAGTGAGATAAATACTTAGCTTGATGTAAAAATTACACACAGATGGTAGAGATTTTTTTTCCAGGATTTGTTAACCCTCTGCTTGCTACAAGATAGGCAATTGAAATGTTAATGAACCTGTACAACCACCCTGGAACAACAAGCATGTGAACATCTGAGATGCAAATTAGAGGCTCTGTAGAATCTACATTAATTCAGTATGTGTGTATGAATACATGTGCTGTTTGGGGGTTTTATGAGAGTCAAATAATGTGTATATATATATATGTGTATATATATATATATATATATTACACACAAATGTACCCAAATCTGCGCTACAGGGGAGGCTGCACTTTTAGAATAACCCTTTTGCCAGCTAAGGGTTCACAATAAACATATACAACAAAATTCAAAGTGCACACAATAACTTCTAAAATATAAATGACTGTCAATTAACATACAACCAACAACCATAAAAAATTCACAATAATTTATTAAAAACAGTTCATTGGACATATATAATCTCTAGCAGAATGTCACCAAGGTTTTTTGTGTCCTTGCTATAGAGTACAGAGCCCAACGCATTTTGTCCCTGTTAGGACTTCATCAGGGTTAATCAACAGAAAGCATGACTCCTCAAGGACCTATTAATAGGTTTTGTTCATAGTGGAAGAGACAATCTTTATCACAAGATGAATAGTGTGATCAAATTGTAATTAGATCTGATGACTTATAAACAAGAAGATGGTCTATGTAGTGTGAAAATACTCTAATGAGGAATCTTAATCCTTAGTGTGATATTGTGACCATGGAATAAATTTAATTCAATTGGTGACTTCAGAAACAAGAAGACGGTCAAATCATGACCTCCATAAGTGAATACAGACCCTCGTATACGGGAAAGTAATGGTGAATAAATGTCCACTAATATGTGTCATTAATTGATGATCCAAAATATAGGTTTCCCAGAGATGTGTGTAGGTCTCCTCCACAAATGTTCACATTTGTGGAGGAGACCTACTGTACACTCATCTCTGGGAAACCTATATTTTGGATCATCAATTAAAGTCACCAATTGAATTAAATTTAGTCCATGGTCACAATATCATACTAAGGATTAAGATTCCTCATTAGAGTATTTTCACACTATATAGACCAGGGCTGGCCAAACCAGTCCTCGAGATCTACCAACAGTACACATTTTCCAGACCACCTAGCTGGTGCACAGGTGTAGTCATTACTAATTAAGATGTGCTGCATTCATTTCTAACTGACAATTCTACAGATCTCCAGGAGGCCTGGAAAACATGAACTGTTGGTAGATCTCGAGGACCGGTTTGGCCAGCCCTGATATAGACCATCTTCTTGTTTATAAGTCATCAGATCTAATGTTATGCACACCAGTGCCTGCAGGAAAGTACTGGTGTCAGAACTGTTATGCACTCCAGTGTCTGCAGGAATGTACTGGTGTTTGAACTGTTATGCAAAACAAATGGACTCACAGACAAACTGGGGAATATGACATAACGTACACAGAAGGTAATAGGGTAACAAAATACACACAAAGTGAACAGAGAAGCCCAGAGGCTAAGGAACTGGGTATCTCCCTTGTATTAGAACTGCACAGATGGAAAAAGCAAGATGTTGTGTTTTAATACGTAGAGAACCCGAAATGCTGTTGCTAAGGGCAACAGCAAAACCCTAAAGGGTTACCAACGGGTGTGGCAGTAAACTCCTTGGTCAGAGATGGAATGATAGACACAAGGAGAGTCTCCACAATCCTATTTCTCACTTGCAGTGCACAGGTTTTAGCTTACTGCCACTAAACTGACCCCTGACACCTAGCACAGTGAGACAGGATTAGACAGGCAAGTCTTAGAATACAGCCGCAAACTTGCTAAGTTCACAGAGTAGTAACAGAACCCCAGCAAGCTAAACGACTGACTCCAGTCTTACTGCTAGGTCTGGATTGGCAGAGTGTAATACCAAATCCCCAGGCCTATTTGCAGTAAGCAACAAACAAATACAAAGCTACACAGTACTGGCTAACTTTCATGAACTGACTAACCAACAAAGATTCAGCAGCATCTGCTTACCCTGAAAAGAGGCCTTATAAAGCAGGTGCTGTCCACGCCCCACTCAGACCTCACAGACTGTGAGCACAAAAACCAGCACCGGATCCCCTGCCGTGCACAGAGCCTATAACCACTGCACAGCAAAAGACCCGAACCGGAGTATCAGCTGCGCTCAGGTTACTCCACTAGCACTTGTCTCCCGGTTGCCATGACAACGTGGCAGCACAGGGCAGGAGACCCTAACAGTACCCCCCCTCTGACGAGGGGTCAAAGAACCCCTACCACCGGGTTTATCGGGGAACTGCGAGAAGAAAGAGTGTATCAGTCTGGGGGCATGAAGATCACAACTGCGCACCCACGACCGCTCCTCCGGGCCATACCCCTTCCAGTGCACCAAAAATGACAGCCGACCCCGAACCACCTTGGAGTCAAGAATCCTTTCAACAACAAACTCCCTCTGGCCACGTATCAGAAGAGGGGAAGGTCTTCCACTGGAAGAAGGATTACTAATCGCCCGTTTTAAAAGGGAACAATGAAATGTTTTATTGATACCCAAAGAACGGGGCAGATCTAACTGAAATGCCACCGGATTGATAACCCTGGTGATCTTATAAGGGCCGATGAACCGGGGCCCTAACTTATGAGATGGCTGTCTCAACTTCAAATTCTTGGTAGACAACCAGACGAAGTCTCCTAATTTGAAGCTGCAGGGTCTTTTCCGCTTATCAAAAACCCTTTTGGTCACTAATGACACAGACACAAGGGCTTTCTTCACTTTCCGCCAAATACCTCTAAGGATCGAAACCACAGAGGAACCACCAGGCGTGGAGTCCAGGGGGTCAAAAGAATTGGCCTTAGGATGATGCCCATACACACAAAGGAAGGGAGAGATCCCTGTAGCAGAGTGAGCCGCGTTGTTATAGGCAAACTCCGCCATGGACAGATGAGCAACCCAGTCAGTCTGACACTTGGAGACATAACACCTGAGGAACTGCTCCAAGGACTGGTTCACCCTTTCAGTCTGCCCATTAGACTGCGGATGGTAGCCTGACGACAAGCTGACAGAAATCTGGAGATCGGAACAAAATGCCCTCCAGAATTTGGCCACAAACTGGGATCCGCGGTCAGAGACCACATCAAGTGGCAACCCGTGGAGACGCACAACATGCAGCATAAATAATTCAGACAGGCGTCCGGCTGATGGCAGCCCAACCAGTGGAACGAAGTGCGCCATCTTCGAAAACCTGTCAACGACAACCCAGATGGCTGTCATCCCCGAGGATTTGGGCAAGTCCACCACAAAATCCATTGAAATGTGGGTCCATGGCTTAGATGGGATAGAGAATGGATGTAATGGGCCAACAGGAACCCCTCTAGGAGTCTTATTTCGGGCACAGATGTCACATGCCCGAACCCACTGATCCACATCCTTAGCCACCGAGGGCCACCACACCGCCCTAGATAGCAACTCCCGAGTTCTGGCAATACCCGGGTGACCTGCCGACTTCTTGGCATGGAATTCCAGGAACACTCGCTGTCTTAACCTAGGAGGCACAAACAAAAGACCTACCGGAAGGTCTGGAGGAGCCTGCTCCTGTGCTCTAAGGACTAATGATAAGAGGTCCTGGGTAATGCCCACTTTAATACATGATGGGGAAACAATGGGCAACGGCTCCTCGGTGGTCTCCTGGATTGGAGCAAAACTCCGCGAGAGCGCATCAGCCTTGATGTTTTTTGACCCAGGGCGATATGTTATCAAAAAATTAAAGCGAGCAAAAAACAAAGCCCATCGTGCCTGCCTGGCATTGAGACGCTTCGCTGACTCTAAATATGCCAGATTCTTATGGTCAGTGAGAATTGAGACCACAAACTTAGCCCCCTCAAGCCAGTGTCTCCACTCCTCGAGTGCATCCTTAATAGCCAACAATTCCCGGTTACCCACGTCATAATTCATCTCGGCAGGCGAAAATTTACGGGAAAAGTAAGCACAGGGATGAAGGCGATTATCAGACACTCCCATCTGAGAAAGCACTGCCCCAATACCCATCTCAGAGGCATCCACCTCCACCACAAAAGGACGCTCTGGATCTGGGTGTCGCAGCACCTTGGCCGAAACAAATGCCCTTTTGAGACGGGCAAAAGCCGCTTTAGCCTCACAAGACCAGCGAGCAACATCCGCCCCTTTCTTAGTGAGTGCCACCAAGGGCGCCACTATAGACGAAAATCCAGCGATAAATCGTCTATAAAAATTCGCAAAGCCCAGGAAACGCTGAAGCGCCTTCAAACTAGTGGGCTGCACCCAATCCAGGACTGCCTGTACCTTGGAACCCTCCATTTGGAAACCTTCTGGGGAGATAATATATCCTAGAAATGCGATTTGCTGAACTTCAAATTCGCACTTCTCCAGCTTCGCCCCAAGCCGGTGGTCTCTGAGTTTCTGGAGGACTAAGCGTACATGCTTCCGATGTTCCTCCAGGGAATGGGAGAAGATTAGGATGTCATCTAAGTATACAACTAAGAATCTATCCAAATATTCCCTGAGCACATCATTCATGAAATCCTGGAAGACTGCCGGGGCATTACAGAGCCCAAAAGGCATCACCAAATATTCATAATGCCCTGAGTGGGTATTAAAGGCAGTCTTCCATTCATCCCCCTCTCTTATTCGGATTAGATTGTACGCACCGCGTAGGTCAATCTTAGAAAAAATGGTGGCAGTACGAAGCTGGTCAAACAAGACCGAAATGAGAGGCAGTGGGTATGAGTTTTTAATCGTGATACGGTTCAATTCCCTGAAGTCGATGCAGGGTCGCAACGAACCGTCCTTTTTACCCACGAAGAAGAACCCCGACCCAACTGGAGACTGTGAAGGTCTGATAAATCCCTTAGCCAAGTTCTCCTGAATGTACTCTGCCATAGCCTGAGTCTCAGGACGTGACAGGGAGTACAACCTGCTCTTGGGAAGCTTAGCATTTGGCAACAAATCAATGGCACAGTCATAGGGGCGATGGGGAGGTAGTACCTCTGCAACTTTTTTGGAGAACACGTCCGCAAAATCTGCATAACACCCTGGCAATCCTGGCAAACTTAGCTGCGAGAGCCTGACTGGAAGGCTCAAGCAACTCCTGAAACAATCAGTACCCCAACTAAGAATCTCCCCAGAGACCCAGTCAAATTGAGGATTGTGGGCCCTTAACCAGGGTAACCCCAACACCAATGGGGCAAAAGTACAGACAGTCACATAAAAGGACAATTTTTCAGAGTGTGTGGCTCCAATAAACAAAGAAATCTGGCTAGTGCAAGAGGTAATTTTACCTTGGGATAATGGTTCCCCGTTTAACCCACAAATCTCAATTTCCGATGCCAAGGGTACTAAGGGAACAGAGTGTTTCAGGGCGAATTGGCGGTCCATAAAAACCCCGTCGGCCCCACTGTCCACAAAGGCCTCAGTCTTGACAGTTTGACCGAGGATCTTCAAGGTCACCGGAATGATAAAAGTCTTCTTGGGAAATTCTGACTTCTGGCCTGACAGGATATTTCCCATCACCCTCAGGCCCTGAAGTTTTCCGGCTTTTCTGGGCATGATACTACCACATGACCTTTATTCCCACAGTACAAACACAACCCCTGCTGTCTCCTCTGCGTCTTCTCACGCGAGGAGAGGCGGGTAGCCCCAATCTGCATAGGCTCCTCAGAAAATTCCTCAGAGTCTGAGGTTCCCTTGGGAAGGAAGGAAATCTCAGTCTCCCTTTCAAGCCTACGCTCTCTCAGCCGTCTATCCACCCGGATGGATAACTGCATGAGCTGATCCAAGCTATCAGGCAAGGGATATTGTACCAGTTGGTCCTTTATCTGGTTAGAAAGACCTCTTCGGTACTGGTGTCTCAGGGCTGGGTCATTCCACTGGGTATCATGGGCCAACCTCCGAAACTCCGTACAGTAAACCTCAACTGGCCTTCGCCCTTGCTTAAGGATCGAAATCTGAGCCTCGGCTGAGGCCGTCTTGTCAGGGTCATCATACAACATGCCCAGTGCCGTAAAAAAAGCATCAACACTTTTAAGCGACGGACAGTCAGGCTGCAACCCATATGCCCAGACCTGTGGGTCTCCTTGTAGCAAGGAAATCACTATGCCCACCCGCTGAATCTCTGACCCAGAAGACTGAGGCCTAAGCCGGAAGTATAGCTTGCAGCTCTCCTTGAAACAAAAGAACTGCGAGCGATCTCCAGAAAAACGATCCGGGAGATTTACTTTCGGCTCCTTAACCCCTGCAGGTGCTGCTGCTGCGGGAGCTCTGCCAGCAGCCTGGGAGGTGTGCATTTTAATGGACAAATCATTAAATTGTCGAGTCAGGACCTGCACCTGATCGACCACCTGTTGCAACGTATTTTGAGGGGTATGCTCCATATTCCCAAAAAATTTCAACAGGAGTATTAGGCTGCTGAATATGTTATGCACACCAGTGCCTGCAGGAAAGTACTGGTGTCAGAACTGTTATGCACTCCAGTGTCTGCAGGAATGTACTGGTGTTTGAACTGTTATGCAAAACAAATGGACTCACAGACAAACTGGGGAATATGACATAACGTACACAGAAGGTAATAGGGTAACAAAATACACACAAAGTGAACAGAGAAGCCCAGAGGCTAAGGAACTGGGTATCTCCCTTGTATTAGAACTGCACAGATGGAAAAAGCAAGATGTTGTGTTTTAATACGTAGAGAACCCGAAATGCTGTTGCTAAGGGCAACAGCAAAACCCTAAAGGGTTACCAACGGGTGTGGCAGTAAACTCCTTGGTCAGAGATGGAATGATAGACACAAGGAGAGTCTCCACAATCCTATTTCTCACTTGCAGTGCACAGGTTTTAGCTTACTGCCACTAAACTGACCCCTGACACCTAGCACAGTGAGACAGGATTAGACAGGCAAGTCTTAGAATACAGCCGCAAACTTGCTAAGTTCACAGAGTAGTAACAGAACCCCAGCAAGCTAAACGACTGACTCCAGTCTTACTGCTAGGTCTGGATTGGCAGAGTGTAATACCAAATCCCCAGGCCTATTTTCAGTAAGCAACAAACAAATACAAAGCTACACAGTACTGGCTAACTTTCATGAACTGACTAACCAACAAAGATTCAGCAGCATCTGCTTACCCTGAAAAGAGGCCTTATAAAGCAGGTGCTGTCCACGCCCCACTCAGACCTCACAGACTGTGAGCACAAAAACCAGCACCGGATCCCCTGCCGTGCACAGAGCCTATAACCACTGCACAGCAAAAGACCCGAACCGGAGTATCAGCTGCGCTCAGGTTACTCCACTAGCACTTGTCTCCCGGTTGCCATGACAACGTGGCAGCACAGGGCAGGAGACCCTAACATCTAATTACAATTTGATCACACTATTCATCTTGTGATAAAGATTGTCTCTTCCACTATGAACAAACCTAATAATAGGTCCTTGAGGAGTCATGCTTTCTGTTGATATCCCCTGATAAAGTCCTAACAAGGACGAAACGCATCGGGATTCTGAACTTTATAGCAAGGACACAAAAAAGCTTGGTGACATTCTGCTAGAGGTTATATATGTCCAATGAACTGTTTTTAATCAATTATTGTGAATTTTTTATGGTTGTTGGTTGTATGTTAATTGACAGTGTCATTTATATTTTAGAAGTTATTGTGCGCACTTTGAATTTTGTTGTATATATATATATATATATATATTGATATATATATTATATTGATATATGTATATTTATATCAGTGTATGTTCTGCAAGATAGCTATCCAATCTGAATCATAGCATTTAAATTATAGTCAATAGCCATATTATATTGAAGTGTTTTAAAAGTGATTGATAAAGTGTTATTGTTAACGAAAAGTCACAAAATATTTGCATTTCATAAGTGAAGCTCCGTTCCTGCCTAAAAGTTTAGGTAGCACAAAGCAGAAGCTTTCCGGCAGGGGACTTCCTGTGCTCAAAGGGAACGTGGAAGCATTTATCTAACTACTACAGTACAATACAAAGTACGCAGCAATACACACTTGCATACGTGTCATAGTAAAATAGTATGTGGACGCATATATAGCGACACACGGGTACACACATGGACTCACAGGCGGGAAACGTGAGTGCATATTTACGCAAGCAGAAGTTTGCCACATAATAGAAACTGATTGTTAAGGTGGGATAAAACACATTTTAACAGGTAACTATCCAATATTAAGCACATTACTATAATACTTTGTTTAACGTGTAATACCTTTGGGGGGATGTTATCAATCACTGGTAAATTACTTTTTTTTCTGTACAGAAAATCTAAAAGTGTGGGTTGTTGAAAAGTAAGTGTGAATGCATTAAACTTCATGACCAATTCGGGTTCCCATAGAAGACATTGAGTTAGCAGAGGCTCAGTGGCGTGGAGGCTAGTGACCTCACGTATTTATTGGTATTGAGGCACGTAGTGTATGTGGTTTTTTAAAAAGGTAAAACATGCAGATGAGCGTGATTTTTGGTGTTATGCTACGGCTGTGGAGCACAGCTTGTGAATTTAACTCCCGTGATCGTAGGGCGTATAGATAACAAGTATCTATAAGTTGTGCGATTGGACCGCACGTGTGTGTGTGATACGTGGCAGAACATTATACCACTTGCGTAATTTCATGCAAATTGCGTCATCATACGCACTGTGTTAGCATACGCAGATGTGATTTGTGCAAAGTAAAGGAATTTTTAGCTGACTCTCTCTCAGGAAATCTTTCTGGTAGACATTCATTGGAAAGGGTGATCGATAAGTTGTTTCACACCAAAGAAAATTCCAGTGGATAGATACCGAAAAGATCAGGCTTTTAACTGAAAAAGGTGCGGTATTGATTTATTGCTGTTAATACGCCATACTTCCAGTGCTGAGGGGTCTGGTAGGGTCCTCACTGGGTATGAGGGAAATCACTACAGGAGTGGGCCGTGGTACTGTCCAGCGGAGCAGGTGCAGGTGAAAAGTGCTCAGAGGACTTTTCACCATCATCTTGTGTTAGGCATTTAGTGATCATGTTAAAAGGCCCATGAAGGGAGCCAGATGTGCACGCAAGAGGTGTTCAGGAGCCAGGGTTCAGGCTGAGGAGCAGAGCCGAGAGGGTCAGCTCAGTATATTAGGTGTAAGAAGTATGGTCCTTACACGCTGAGGCTTTTTGTAATGATTGAGTATGTGTGAATGGTGAAATATCATTTCCAGTGATTGGTGGTTTTGATCCTGAGGTATTGCAGGTAGTATGTTTAACCAAAGTCATATAAGACAAGAACGAAAACATAATTACTGTTTGAACTCGTAGCAACAATAAGTAAAAAGAGAAAGCAAGTACACCGCCATATGTGGATGTGGAAGCAGTTACAGCCAGTATACGAACTATAGAAAATATGAAAAATACGAAAAATATGAATGTAACCTGTATTTGTACTAATGAATGTCAAAGTTTTATTTAGGAGGAGATGGTGACTCGACTCTGGTTTCAGCCATTTCTCATGCACTCAGAGGAGTAATATCCAACCGGTAAAAGAGGAGCTACAGCCTGCAGGGGAAGTGGCTGAGACCAGTGGAACTGGTAAGTATGGAGCCATTCAAGTACATAAATAGTAAAACCCCCAAATAAATTAAAAATCAAGAAAATAATGTCATAAATGGAGAATATTCTGTCTGCACATTAGTATTTCCCAGTAGGAAAGCGGACAGAGATGGGGTAACCCCCAAGGTATTTCTTTTTAATTACCACATAAGAAGTATTCATTTCTAGGAATGCCCTTGTCTAGATAAGCTCGGAAATGTTTGTTGGACCATGTACAGACCCTTAATACGGGATGAGAAGGATTGAATGAATACTTTGCATGACCTAGAAGCTTGTTTTTTTGTAGTACTAGAAAATTCTCCATCAGGACAAGATCACTGGTAAACACTAATTCGGCAAATGGTAGGAACGCGAGAAGTGCAACATTCCCCTTTGACAAAACCTGCAGAAGTTACGATTGGGCCTCAATGATGCTAAACCCTTTTCTCCTAGCAGAGATTTTGTTATGTAAATTAAAATGTGAAATACATATATTGTACTCCCGTTCAGGAAGTACAAGGTATGTTAGATACTCCTCAAAGACTAATGTTGCATTCCACTGTTCTAGATTCATGTCCATCACAGGTAGAGGATATTATCTCACAGATACCTGGTTTCCTATGAAATTAGGATGACAGGACACTAGATTAATGGCTGAGGTAGTCCCAATAGTGACACAGCAAGCACAAGCTTTAAGGGGGGTAGACCAAGTATTTAAGAATCAATTCCCCGTAGTGACCAATCCAGTTGTCATTTTAATAAAATCCTCTCCACCTCTACAAACTTTACTGTCACCAACCTCTATTCTGTTTTCTTCACAGTTCCCTCTTCATCTCTGCGTTCACAAAGGGGGTACAATACATGGACCCGATTCTCCCAAGCTTTCAAGTGACAGCCTGAGTGTTTTTTCCCAAGCCCTACATGACTGTTTACAGTCCATTCAGTCTGAGAATGGCTCAGTGCTGATACAATATGTTGATGACTTGTTGTTGTGCACTGATTAATTTGAGTCGTCCCTAGCAGATACAAAATAGTTTCTGTTTCATCTCTTCCAAACAGGACACCAGGTCTCAAGGGATAAACTGCAGTTGTGTAGGACAAGGGTCAAATACCTAGGACGTAGTACTGGTACATGATTTGACAGTTCATACACCATAGCCCGTATTGGTCCTTCAAAGTTCTGCCTGAACCTGGTATGTCTCATCAGCATGACACCAGTATATTACTGCAGTGTGCCTTGTCATGCACAAAGAGTGGAGTATGAGAATACTGGTGAAGGAAAAATTTGTTTAGACACTGATATGCATGATGGTATGGAATATCTGAATCAGACCTTTACTATGAGACCAGACATAAGTGACAGCCCGTTGGTGAACACAGACCTGATATTTTTTTCTTTTTCCCTCTAGAGATTTTTTTTTTGAGTGATGCCCATAGTACTCTACATTGCAAACACAACAATTAAATTGAGATGCAAATTTGTGTTCCCTACAGGAAAAGAAGGTCTGGAAGGCGAAGGGGTATGGTCAGGAGTCCTCAGGACTCTGGAGAGATGGACAAGGTAAGCCAGTGGTCACCAGGATGTAGCTCCCAAGCCTAGCTGAGGCAGCACATGGTCTGGTTCACCTAGGGTAAGTAAGGTATGTGCAAATTGGTAAGAGCTTACTGGCATGTACCAGGGTTCTCTTCTCAGGCAAGCAGGAAAGCAATGACATGTATTACTTGCTTGAGGAAGAATATTGGTAAGGTAGCACTGACAGAGCCATCCCATACTCCTCCTGCAGAAGGACCTTTTCAGGTAATACAAATCGACTTCGTACAGTTAACACGCTGTAGGAAATTGAAATATGTATTGGTGTGTACTGATGTTTTCTCAGACTGGGTAGAGGCATTTCCTGCAGCCACAAATACTGCTGTGTTTACCTCAAAGACAATTGTGCAGAAATTTGTGTGTAGATATGGTATCCTTAGGAGTAGGAGCAAAGTGATAGCTTGAAACTGGACTATTGTGGTCATAGACACTGCCACTAGTGTTATGTAGCATCGGAACCACTCCCAGATCCCCACTTTACGAATCACCCTCTTTAAAAAAACATTTTTTTTGCTTTTTTTGGAAGACAACCTCATGTCATGATCGATCTGCACCATGATCAGAAATACACCAATGAGGTGACCTTATCGAAATGAGCCAGCATTTGAGAACTTAACAAAAGAACTTGAAACTGTTGATTCCTGATATGCCAAGTACTAACTGTCTTGATTGTGAACCAAGAGACTGTGTGATTGTTCTTACGCTCACGTTGCCTAATAGACAGGTGGGAAGGACCGTACCAAGTATTGTTGACGGCACGATCCCAGTGAAAGTAGCCGAGAGAGAGACTTGGGTCCACGAATTCCCATTGCAGGAAAGTCGTTAGTCCGGAAGGAACTTGTAAAGGGAGTGAAAATGCAGAAATATCACCCGAGAGTCTGTTCCGTGAAGACTGAGAGGCGGCACGGTTGAACACTACCTGAGCGTACTAAAGGATTACAGAAACCCCAGTCGTTGTAATGGATTTAGTATAAGCAGGATTTGTTTTGTTCTATCTTTCTTTTTTCCCGTTGACAAAATTTTTTTTCCAGGACATTCTATTTTTGTGAGGTTTCATGAGTCGAGTGTGGGACTGGAACTGGTTCTGGAGAAAGGAGTGATGTCTTTATGGGATCCCAGGATAAGCCTATCACTTTGTTAAAGCCAGAGAAAATCAAGGTCTAGTAGTTATGAAGTTCGTAGGTAACGGTATAGGCTATTGTCTGAGGAATACTGTATTTTGTAGTTATTGGGATGCTATACTTAAAGATGAGTGCATCCAGAGATGTCAGTCTAGCAATAAGGCAGCATTTGACAGACATCCCTTGAGTGATTACCACTCACTAGTGGGTAAGGTCTTAAACCAAACGGAATGTTGGAAGTGCTCACAGATACCTCTAAGAAAAAATAATGCAGGGTTAGTGCCATGTCCTTTAGAGTTAGCTGAGGTACTTGAATGACACGGAAGTGGGGGGGACCGGTGGACAAGGAATATAATATAACTAGACCCCCTAGTCTTAAGATCCACCAGTACCATAAATAAATCCCTGGTATGTTTAAATCTCACCAATTTCAATAAATCAGGAAATTGAGAGGTAATCAGGAACAATCAGACAATGGCTTATTCACACATAGCAGATAAAGAGCTCATTAATTTATGTGGAAGAAAAGTTTACGAATGGCTCTCCCCAAACTCCGAAGGTTTATGTTATCTAGGCAGGACACTACCTAAAATAATAACCCTTGTTCAATGCTGAAACAGACCTAGCATACGATCCAGGAATGGAAACAATGTTCAGGGAGTGATAGGAATATATACCATGAAAATTTTATGTCTCTTTCATGATTTGTTTGTGTTTTCTCCCTCTACCCAGCAAAACCTCTATCGAATACGAATATCAGGGTGCAAAGATGTAGGTACATGTATGGGTGCAACGTTCATTCAAATCAGACATCATAGGCGATAGCACTGTCTCAGCATACTCGATATGTTGAATGTCATCCCACACCCAACCAGTTGTCCCGTGACTGCCAAGTGCATATAGAGGATGTCCCCCCCCCCCCGGTCTTCCCCAAATATAGTCAATGTCTGATTTGCAAAATGAATACATACATGTGTCTAGGTCACCGATTATTGATTGAAATTTTTTTTGTAATTATGTTCAGTGTGACAGTTATGACAGTTATTGTCTACTGTCAAAGGGTGGACTGTCGAAATCAAAAATATTACATACATACCACATACAAACTACAAACAGGTGGGTCTCTGTGCATGTGCATACACGCAGTGTGCACAGCGATATATAGTAGCATACGCATTCACACAGACAAGCCACAAAGATATATTCAACACATATTTCATACAACACATAAATTACACATAGACAAAACATGTCAAGCACTAGACATTATAATGTATTTATATGATAGAGTGTAACATCAAATATATATGTATTATTGGAACGGAACAAGTTAAACATATCATGCTTAGTGTCAAAATGATCAGGAGAATGTGTGTTAATTTGATAGCTATGGGTAGATTGTAGCACATTGCAATGATTAGTTATGATTAAATGTATGAATATGAAGCCACATTCTAAAGTGAACAAAAGACTTTCTGAGACTTGAAACTGGCCTCACAGCATAACCCTGGGGGCAGACACATGTGCCAGCAACCTAGGACAAAAGCCCTCACACTAACCTATGAACTGTCGAGTTCTTGAGAGGTCTGGTCCCTGGACCAATGGAAGAAGATGAAACCCACTGTTGTATACACCCATTATTTCACTGTATAAAGGGACTCAGATTCCAGGCAGCTCTCTATCTCTCTCTGATACCTTGTCACACACACACACACAATTATCAGAAGTATCCTACCTGATGACTGGCTGCTTGGGACCAGTGAAACTAAGCATATGTATATTATTATTATTATCCTTTATTTATATGGCGCCACAAGGGTTCCGCAGCGCCCAATTACAGAGTACATAAACAAATAATCAACCAGGAAAACAGCAACTTACAGTTGACTACAATATAGGACAAGTACAGGGTAAATAAACATAGCTACATCAGCAGATGACACTGGAATAAGTATCAGGTGGCAGAAGACTGCTGGATTTGGTGCAGCTGAAGATTATTAAAGTAAGAAAAGGGTAAGCACATGAGGGAAGAGGGCCCTGCTCGTGAGAGCTTACATTCTAAAGGGGAGGGGTAGACAGACAGGGGTGAGACAGATGGGGTACATAGAGAGTGTGGAACAGAGGTTTAGGATGAGATTTGGCTGGGTTTGGTGAAGAAGTGGGTCTTGAGAGCCCGTTTGAAGTTTTGTAGAGAGGTGGAGAGCCTGAGGGAGAGAGGTAGGGAATTCCAGAGAAGTGGTGCAGCACGTGAAAAATCTTGGAGGTAGGAGTGGGAGGAAGTAATCCGTAGGCAGGAGAGTCGGCGAGCATTAGCAGAGCGAAGAGGACGGGTGGGAGTGTAAAGCGAGATAAGATCAGAGATGTAGATGGGAGAGGAGTGGGTGAGGGCTTTGTAAGCAAGTGTGAGAAGCTTGAAATGGATTCTGAAAGGGAAGGGGAGCCAGTGAAGGTCTAGTAAGAGAGGAGAGGTGGACGTAGTGCGTTTGGTGAGGAAAATGAGCCGGGCAGCAGCATTGAGGATAGATTGGAGTGGAGTGTAGTGGAGTGGAGTGTATATTTGGCTGGAACTGATCCTTATGTAACTACAACTGCTTCTTGTGTAATTGTAACTCTGTAACCATATATTTATACATATTTTAACTGAATGGTATACTGTACATATGTAATTTTGTATGCATACCCTTTTAATATCAATTATATACATCTCTGAGCATTGGACCTCAGCTTACCATGTGTGCGACTGATTGCTTTCTCTTGAGGGATATAGGGCTGCGACGGTCAGTACACTTTTATCGTATATGGTAATAAGATGTGCCTTGCATCCGCAATATATATTAACGCTGGCATTTAAATAATTATTAGAAATAATTTGAACTTTACACTATATATTCTTAATATTATTCCCATGATACAATGTCTTAGAACTGAGCTACAGGGATGGAAACATCTTAGACTGTCATACATGGGCAGAGCTAATTTAATACGAATGATAGCCTTCCCTAGACTATTTTACCCCCTCCAAACCCTGCAGCATTTTTAGCAAAGAGGGACACTCTAGAGATTAATAAACTATTCAGAACTTTTTTTTTTATAAAAAGCCACAAATTAGTTTAATTAAACTACAACAGCCAAAGACCAATGTGGGAATAAATTTCCCTAACATAGAGTGGTACAACCAGGCAGCCTTTCTTAGGCACCTTAGAGATTGGATTCAGAACTCACAATAATATACAGATACAACATTAGAGCAGGGATTTTTGAAGGATATACATCTAATAGCATTTTTACATATGCAAGATATGGAAACTCAGCAATCAATTTGAAATAACCCGACATTAATGACTACAAGGAAGATTTGGCAGCTGATGCGTAAAAAATTTAAGGTGAACCCATATATCTATCTATCTATCTATCTATCTATCTATCTATCTATCTATCTATCTATCAATTTTTACTGTTTTTACGAAATCCAGAATTTCAAAATGGTATAATAGCACAACCTTTTATTTCTTGGCGTGCAGAGAGAATACAAAATATTGGACATCTATTGGACAGGTCCACAGGTAAACCGTTATCAAATCAAAAATCAAGCTCATTGTATAGAGCCATTAATCAGCATAATTTATCATTTTTGCAGGCAGAACATTATGTTGATTATATAGCAAAACGGTTGACACCATAGGACATGTCCAATCCGTTCGACTGAATGTTACAGCAGCCGCTTGCATCTAGAAAAGCTATATCCATACATTATAAATTATTACATACAACACTAGGACATCGGGGAGTATAACGAAATGGTTGAAGCATATTCTGCATTTGATGATTGATAGATTATTGGGATCATTGACTGAAACTACACAAATTATTTCAGTAACCACATATGTAGAAATGTTTTATAATATCTGTCATAAATCTTATCTATCTCCTAAAAGGTGCTATCATATAGGAATTATGGATGATCATAGATGTCATAAATGTAAAGCCCTCATGACAGATACATATCATTGCATGTGGCAATGCCCAAAAATTAAAGCATTCTGGAGCAAAGTATGTCAATTTATGGTTAAGCATCTGGTGAGCTCTTTTACTCTCACTCCGGAGTGGGCCATATTTGGAATACTTCCAGAGAGTACACTGATCCAAAAGGGTCCAAAGAAGTTACTCCTTGCAGCATCCTCAGCGGCATGTAAAAGTATACTTCAAATGTGGACACATAATTCCCCCCCAATGATGGCACTATTTAGGAAAAAAATGTTTTATATTTTTTGAATGGATGGTTGGAGGCTTCGCTTCAGAAAGAGAAGAAAAGGGCAAAGCAATTATTCGATACTTGGGAGAGCTTTGTTATTATTATTATCCTTCATTTTTATGGCGTCACAAGGGTTCCACAGCGCCCAATTACAGAGTACATAAATAATCAAACAGGAAAACAGCAACTTACAGTTGATGACAGTATAGGACAAGTACAGGGTAAATAAACATAGTTACATCAGCAGATGACACAGGAATAAGTATCAGGTGGCAGAAGACTGCTGGATGTGGTACAGTTGAAGATTATTAAAGTAAGACAAAGGATAAGCACATGAGGGAAGAGGGCCCTGCTCGTGAGAGCTTACAATCTAAAGGGGATGGGTAGACAGATGGGGTGACACAAATGGGGTACATAGAGAATGTGGAACAGAGGCTTAGGATGAGATTTGGCTGGGTTTGGTAAAGAAGTGGGTCTTGAGAGCCTGTTTGAAGTTTTGTAGAGAGGTGGAGAGTCTGAGGGGGAGAGGTAGGGAATTCCAGAGAAGTGGTGCAGCACGTGAAAAATCTTGGAGGTAGGAGTGGGAGGAAGTAATCCATAGGCAGGAGAGTCGTCGTGCATTAGCAGAGCGAAGAGGACAGGTGGGAGTGTAAAGGGAGATAAGGTCAGAGATGTAGGTGGGAGAGGAGTGAGTGAGGGCTTTGTATGCGAGTGTGAGAAGCTTGAAATGGATTCTGAAAGGGAAGGGGAGCCAGTGAAGGTCTATTAGGAGAGGAGAGGTAGACGTAGTGCGTTTGGTGAGGAAAATGAGCCAGGCAGCAGCATTGAGGATATATTGGAGTGGAGAGAGGTGTTTGTCAGGAATGCCAGTCAGGAGGAGATTACAGTAGTCCAGTCTGGAGATGACCAGTGAGTGGATAAGAGTCTTAGTAGCATCCTGGAACAGAAAGGGTCTGATCCTGGAATTAATTTTTTAGATGAAAATGGCAGGTTTGTGAGAGGTGCTGAATGTGTGGTTTGAAGAAGAGGGAGGAGTCAATGATTACTCCAAGACAGTGCACTTGAGGGCTAGAGGAGATAGTAGTGCCATCAATAGATAATGAGATTGTAGGAGGTGAGGTTATGCGGGAGGGAGGGAAGATGATCAGCTCAGTCTTAGACATGTTAAGTTTAAGAAAGCGCTGGGACATCCAAGAAGAGGTAGCAGAGAGACAGTTGGAGATTCGAGTGAGGAGAGCAGGGGAAAGGTCTGGAGAGGAAAGATAGATTTGGGTGTCATCAGCATAGAGATGATATTGGAAGCCAAAAGAACTAATGAGCTTACCTAGTGAGGATGTAAAGAGAGAGAAGAGAAGAGAAGAGGACCAAGAACAGAACCTTGGGGTACACCTACAGTTAGTGGAAGTGAGGCGGAGGTAGAGTCATAAGAGGAGACAGAGAATGAACGGTCAGAGAGGTAGGAAGACAGCCAAGAGAGGGCAGTGTCACGCAGACCAATGGAGTGAAGTATTTGCAGTAGGAGAGGATGGTCCACAGTGTCAAAAGCAGCAGAGATATCAAGTAGAATAAGTATAGAGTAGTGTCCCTTAGATTTAGCAGCATGGAGGTCATTGCATACTTTTGTAAGGACAGTTTCAGTGGAGTGGAGAGGACGGGAGCCAGACTGGAATGGGTCAAGTAGTGAGTGTGAGGAAAGAAAGGAAATAAGGCGGTTGTAGACAATACGCTCAAGGAGTTTGGAGGCAAAAGGGAGGAGAGAGATGGGTCGGTAGTTGGAGAGAGTGTTTTGATCAAGGGTAGGTTTTTTAAGAATAGGAGAGATGAGTGCATGCTTGAAGGCAGAGGGGAGAGTGCCTGATGAGAGGGAGAGATTGAGAAGGTGTGAAAGATGGGAACAAGCAGAAGGAGAGAGGTAGCAGAGGAGGCGGGAGGGGATAGGGTCAAGTGGGGAGGTGGTGAGGGGACAGGAATGAATGAGGGCCATTACTTCCTCTCCAGATGCATGGGAGAAAGATGTCAGAGTTGGTGGGAGGGATGGGGAGGGCTGGTAAGGGATGGGAGAAAGCTGGTTACTGATGGTCTGGTGTGATGTGATGTCCTTACGTATGGAGTCAATTTTGGATGTGAAGTAAGTGGCAAAGTCAAGAGCAGAGAGTGAGGAAGGGAGACGAGGTGGAGGTGGGCAGAGGAGTGAGTTGAGAGTGGCAAAGAGGCGCCGGGGGTTGGAAGACTGGGAGTAGATGAGGTTCTTGAAGTATGACTGTTTAGCAAGAGAAAGGGCAGCACTGAAGGATGAGAGCATAAGTTTGAAATGGAGGAAGTCTGCCTTAGAGCGTGATTTCCTCCAGTGACGCTCAGCAGTACGTGAGCATTTTTGCAGATATCTGGTGCATTTGGGGTGCCAGGGTTGAGATGTTTATTTGCGAGGGTGAATAGTGGTTGGTGGAGCAATAGAGTCAAGAGCAGAAGTGAGGGATGCATTGTATATGAAAGTGGCTTGTTCAGTGGCTTGTTCAGGACATTCCTTTCCTCAAACAGGGAGGAAAGGAATGTGGTGTCAATAGCCTCAATGTTACGCTTAGTGATGGTAGCCTTGGGAAGTAGAGATGGGGAAGTCGAGAGAGATAGGTTAAAGGAGAGCAGGTGGTGGTCAGAGAGGGGAAATGGGGAATTGGAAAAATCTGAAATATCACAGCAGTGAGTGAAGACCAGATCCAGTGAGCTCCCATTCACATGGGAGGGTGAGGAGGTCCACTGGGAGAGACCAAGTGAAGAGGTGAGGTTAAGGAGTTTAGAGGCAGGGGATTGTGTGGGGATGTCAATAGGAATGTTAAAATTGCCTAGGATAATGGAGGGAATGTCAGAAGAGAGGAAGTGAGGAAGCCAGGAAGCAAAGTTGTCAATGAATTTGGAAGCAGCGGCTACTCTAAAATGGACTGGTTGGAAGAGGCGTATAGTATTGACCTCAAATGTAGAGAATGTAAGGGATGGTTCTGGTGGTATGAGTTGGTAGGAGTAACTTTTTAGGTAAAAGGACCCCAACACCACCCCCATGGCGAGCCCCAGGTCGGGGTGTGTGTGTGAATGCGAGGCCTCCAGCAGAGAGAGCAGCAGGAGAGTTAGTGTCAGAGGGCGTAATCCAAGTTTCAGTAATGGCTAGTAGGTGTAGGGAGTTGGAAATGAAAAGGACATGAGTGGGGACCAGTTTGTTACAAACAGATCTGGCATTCCAGAGGGCACAGGATAGGGTGTATGAGTTTGTGGGAGAGATGTGAATGAGATTATCAGGGTTGCTGTAGCGATGAGGAGAGATTAACTTTGATTGCTGGGATGATGAGAGAGTAGTGATGGTGCTGGTGCCTGAGCTAGGAGGGGAAATTGCAGGAGGTGGGCAGTGTGATGTGTATGGGGGTGTGGGGAGGTGACAGGGAAGGGAGGGATGGTGCAGGGCTGAGTTGTGGGGTAGCAGGACCATGGGGTAGACGTGAGTGAAAGTGGGGTAACAGGAAAGGAGGGGAAAGAATACAGAGAGATCGAGGGGTAACAGAGTAGGGGAGGGAGAAGGAGGTGTAGGAGACTAGGGGGGAAGGATAAAGACACATGATTCGGTAGACACTGAGTGATGTGGGGAGTATAAGAAAGCCTTGACATAGTGTTTAGTAGGTAAATAGGTTGTGGGAAAGTGGAAGAAGGAGTGGAGGCTGTAAGGGATTCAGAGCCGAAGAATTGCAGAAATGCAGGTGAGAAAAGCAGTGTTGGCTCAATGGGTGTTGATTTAGTATGAAATGAATCAGAAGCGTAGATAGAGTGGGTGTTGAAATGTATTTGGACCGTAAGAAATGAAAAGAATTATGAGGTTTGAGAAGCAATGGTAATTCTGTACGATTTTAAGTGTTTGTAGGTAAGATTGCATTGGTGCAGCTGTGCATTAAAATCAAAATTACAATAATACAGATACAAGCATTTGTTGGTGAAATGGATGGTTTATGAAATGTCCAAGTAAGGTAGTTCCGTGCTATTTAATCAGATGCAACAATCAGGAGGTGAGTGATCTGAAGAGTAAGTGACTCACATTTGTTATTAGTTCCTCTGTTTTCTTTGTTTTGTTAGATTGGTGTGCTACTGTATTCCTTCGGTTTCACATCTATTTAACGCTGATGGAACGCTGCTGTTATGTGTCAATTTTATCACGCTTTGCTAAAAATGCACGCTTCGAGAGTAAATGCACAGCCAAACGGCTTTGCACAGCCTACACCATTGGACTTAAGTAGAGGACTACTACAAGTGAAACCAATAATTGAAATCTGTAACCACACCCCACACCCTCAAATGCCAGGCAATAAATTACCTTAAAAAAAAACAATCAGGCATTCCACAAAGATTAAACTGGGTCTATATCATTCCTAACTAAAAAAAGAACTTCAAAATCACATATTATGCAATAATGTTTCACTTTGCATTACCTAGCAGAATTAGCTTTGCATATACAGATATTGTGCAGCAGAATATTTTTGTGGGAGTAGTTACCTAGCAGAATTAGCTTTGCATATACAGATATCGTGCAGCAGAATATGTTGGTGGGAGCAGTTACCTAGCAGAATTAGCTTGGCATATACAGAGATCGTGCAGCAGAATATGTTGGTGGGATTAGTTACCTAGCAGAATTAGTTTGGCATATACAGATATCGTGCAGCAGAATATGTTGGTGGGAGTAGTTACCTGTAGGTGACAAGAAGAGAAGAAACGTCAATTCACAATCGATATCAGCTGAAGATAAATTAACGCTGATGGAACGCTGCTATGTGTCAGTATTATCACGCTTTGATAAAAATGCACACTTCGAGAGTAAATGCACAGCCAAACTGCTTTGCACAGCATACACCATTGGATTTAATCTTGACTCCTAATGTCAAAGCCCAAATCCGTTGGCATTTTATGCTGACACAATGGGGGTCATTCCGAGTTGATCGCTCGCTGCCGATTTTTGCAAAGCGGCGATCAGGAAAAAAAAATTGCAACACTACGCATGCGTATGCACTGCAATGCGCACGCGCATCATACGAGCTGTTCAATGCTTCTAGTGACGATTCCATTCGCACAGCCGACTGCAAGGAGATTGACAGGAAGAGGGCGTTTATGGGTGTCAACTGACCGTTTTCTGGGAGAGGTAGGAAAAATGCAGGCATGTCCAGGCATTTGCAGGGCGGGTATCTGACGTCAATTCCGGGACCTCCGTCGCTAGGATCATCGCACAGGATAGATAACTTCAGGGCTGGTCTTGTTTTGCACAAAATGTTTTTTTACCACTCGGCTGCACATGCGATCGCACACTTGCAAAGCGAAAATACACTCCGTGGGCGGCAACTATGCATTTGCACGGCTGCAAAAAAGTAGCTAGCAAGCGATTAACTTGGAATGAGGGCCAATGGCATGAGATGAGGGAGTACTTACAGGACAACCTAATATTACTATGATAAGTAGCAACACATATAATATTCAGATAAGATATAGATAGGCATCAGTCATATCTGCTCAATCTAAAAGTGAAAATAATAAGTGAATGTGAGATTTGTCCTCTTTTTCCTTTCTTATTTTATATGTTTGTAATTGATGTACAAGGATTGATGTCAATGTGTAAAAAGAAAATATGATGTTTTGTATGAAAGATAAAAAAAATAAAAAAAAAATAAAGGTAAAACACACACATACTTATAAACGAGTTCAGTATGATTTGCCGGTGTTTGAGATACCGGCGGTCATAATACCGATGCCGGGATCCGGATGAATAAAATACTGAACAGGGGTGGGTATAGCCCTACACCATAACCCTAACCCACTCTTCCCACAGCCTAACCCTAACCTCACCCCTTAGTGCCTAACCCTAACCTCCCTCTGTTGGTGCATAAACCTAACCCCCCAATCCCGCAGCCTAAACCTAACCCTGTCTCCCCTACAGCCTAATCCTAACCCTTCCCGGAGGTACTAACCCTAACCCCACCTCCCTGCAGCCTAACTCTAACATCTCCTGTGCCGTAGCCTTACCCTAACCCCCCTCCCTGTGTGGTGCCTAAACCAAGACCCCACATCATAAACCTAATCCATACTATACTTACTACGGTCGGGATGCTGTCTGTCAGGATTCCAGCATCGGTGTCCTGACCCTGTTGGAAGTCCGACGTCGGCATTCTGATGAGTGTCGATATTCTGGTGTCTGGATTCCGACTGCTGGTATCCCGATAGCCTGCATATTAACTGCATCCCCTTGAGATGTGCACAAACCCCAATGTTTTAGTTTTGGTTATAATTCATCATTGTGTTTTGGTTTTGCCAATCCCACCGTCAAGTTTTTTGGTTTGGTTTCGGTTTTTGGTTTTGTTTTGGATTGCTCTACAAATCGATAAAGATTGATAAAGATTGATAAACATTGATTAAAAAAATGATAAAAATTTATAAAATAGCTAAAATCATGTAATTTGGACCTGTTTACATGCAAGCCAAAACCCGAGTTCCGAACTGATAAAAGACCCGAGAAGGAACTCAGTTTCAATTGAAATCCTGTAGCGATTCAGAAGTGGGACTCGATACGACTCGGAACCACTAATTTCATGTGTGTTCGTATTTCAGGAAAACCGAATCACATATCCCTAAGATAAACATACATATAAACAAACAACAAAGAAAGAAAATTATTGAAAATAATAACAGTACAAGAACAGTGCATATTGAGAGCATCTAAGATATAGCTTCTAGACAGCAAGCAGTAAAACAGAAATGACAATGAAGAAAGAGACAATAAATAACAAACCCAGAATATGGGGGCAACAGAAACAGCCAGGGAGATGCGGTAAACATCTCTGCATTAGAAAAATCCTCAGGATCAATTTTAAGGTATAGTTGAAGGATTTCCCAAGTGACCACAACCTACAAAATTGTTACAGACAATTCAGTTTGAAGTATAGTTTTGATTTATAGGTTTAAAAATTCATGTACTGTATTTTGTGAATACAAATACACATTTTTAATTTTTATTATATGATATAGTTGAACATTTGCCCACTAAATTAATATAGAATTATTATTTTGTGACAAAAATACAAAATTTTTTGACTTGTGATTTCCATGACAAGTTGATAGCAACAGAAAGAATTCAACAGTTGCCTTTAAAGAGCTAAACTGTTTCCTTTCCTATGTTTGTCAACCACTTTCTACTTCGTTTGTGTTTCTTAAACATATATTTTCTTACTTGTTCTTATATTTTAAACCTTAAAATGGCACAACCATGCTTCTCTGCCCTTGGCCTTCACTTGTCTCATCAGTTTTCAAATTACTTTTTCAAGTGTCTTTTCAGTAGTTATCTGTTCTCTAACAATAACTAGAGATGTGTGTCGGACACTTTCAGGGTTTTGTGTTCTGGTTTTGTATTTAGATCTCCATTCGTGTTTTGGACTGGATTGTTTTTGCCAAAACCACTCTTTCGAGTTTTGGTTTTGGATCTGGATTTTTTTGAAAAAACATAAAAACAGCTAAAATCACAGAATTTGAGGGGTATTATTAACCTCAATAACATTCAATTCCACTTATTTTCAGTCTATTCTGAGCACTGAACACCTCACAATATTGTTTTTAGGCCAAAAGGTTGCACAGAGGTAGCTGGATGACTAAGCTAAGTGTAACAGGTGGGCGGTACAAACACGTGGCCCATCTAGGAGTGGCACTGCAGTGGCAGACAGGATGGCACTTTTAAAAACTAGGCTCCAAAGAGCACATAATGCAAAGAAAAAAAAGAGGTGCAAGATGGAATTGTCCTTGTCATCCTCATTCTCTGATTCCTCACCCCTTTCAGAGTTTACATCCTCATCCTCACAGAGTATTAATTCGTCCCCACTGGAATCCACCGTCACAGGTCCCTGTGTACTTTCTGGAGGCAATTGCTGGTAAAGGTCTTCCTGGAGGAATTTATCATTCATTTTGATGAACATCATATTCTCCACATTTTGTGGAAGTAACCTTCTACGCCGAATGTTGACAAGGTTACCGGCTGCACTAAACACTCTTTCAGCGTACACACTGGAGGGGGTGCAACTTAGGTAAAATAAAGCCAGGTTGTGCAAGGGCCTCCAAATTGCCTCTTCCTGCCAGTATACATACGGACTGTCTGATATGTTTACTTGGATGCTGTGTCCGAGATAATCCTCCACTATTCTTTCAATGGTGACAGCATCATGTCAGTAATGTCAGTAATTGTTGGCAGCTCCTTCAGTCTGGACCAGATGTCAACAATCGCTCCTGACAGTAGACATGTCAGTAATTGTTGGCAGCTCCGTCAGTCTGGACCACATGTCAACAATCGCTCCTGACGGCCCTGCACCCTGCCAGTGGGTGGGCTAGGAAATTTTATTCTTTTACTCGCAGCACCAGTGGTGAGAGAAAATGAAGGAGGAGCTGTTGATGGGTCAAGTTCCGCTTGAGTTGACAATTTTTTCACCAGCAGGACTTGTGTCTGCCAGAAAGAGAGATACAACATAGGCTTCAAACCTAGGATTGAGCATGGTGGCCTATCTGTAGTGCTATGATTTCAACAGATTGATCACCCTTGAATCCTGGCAAAGCAAATGAAGGGCTCCATCCTTAAGTCCCACATACTTAGCAGAATCACTCCGTATTAGCTCCTCCTTCAATTTCTCCAGCTGCTTCTGCAAAAGCCTGATGAGGGGAATGACCAGATTCAAGCTGGCAGTACCTGAACTGACTTCATGTGTGGCAAGTTCGAAGGGTTTGAGAACCTTACACAACATAGAAATCTTTCACCACTGCGCTTGAGTCAGGTGTATTCCCTCTCCTTTGCTTATATCATAGGTGGATGTATAGGCTTGAATGGCTTTTTGCTGCTCCTCCATCCACTGAAGCATATAGAGTGATGAATTCTACCTTTACTATCTCTTGCTTCAGGCGATGGAAGGGCAGGTTGAAGAGTGTTTGCTGGTGCTCCAGTCTTCAGCACGCAGTCACTGAATGTCGAAAGTGGCCGCAATTTTTTGGGCCACCAACAGCATCTCCTGCACGCCCATAGCCAGATTAAGGGGTTGGCATGCAGGGCATACTGTACCCTGGGCCCCCCTCTGTCAGGGGGCCCCCCAGCCAGAGCACACTGACATCACTAGCTTTCCCTCTTATGCAGCAGCAGAACCAGACAGCCAGAATGTGAGCAGGACAGTATGCAGTGCAGGCAGAGACACAGGACTATCAGATTTCATGTACTATCGATGGAGCTTCCCAACCAGAGGAGAGATAGAAGGGTGGAGAGAGCTGTAAGTGACATAGGGTGGGATCCCTGTGTCACAGCTCTCTCCACACCTGGGTGGGAGCCCTGCTTAACTTGTTATCTAATGAGGGTCTAGAGAGAGAGACACACATACACACACACACACACACACACACACACAGAGTCCTCCTGAGTTGTGTCCCAGTGTGTAAGTAGTACAGAGGCTGCTATTTTGCATGTGACAATAAATTATAGATTTTATTTTTCTATGTGTATTTTAAGGTTGTTTAAGTTGTCTATGTTCCACTACAAGAACATTTTATAAAATAGTTGTCTTTCAATTAGGTGGAGCTATAATCAGTACTCAGGCATTATTAAACTCAGTTTAAATCTTATATTCACCATTGTGCAAAATTTAATATATACAATCCATACATCTCAACATGACCGATACCAGGAGGGACAACCTCTCTACCTGGACTTCCTACTTAAGTTATGATTGCAATCACCTTTGTTTAAGCAACTTTCTATTAAGAGGGAAGTCCATGTAAAGAACATGTCCCTCCTGGAATGGATCATGTTGGGTGGTATGCACAATCTTATACACAGCTCCCCCCCTCCCCCCTTCCACCAGGTCACCTCTGTCTAAAGTGCCCCAGGCACCCCCAAGGCTTAATCCAGCCCAGTGCATGCCCCTGTCATTTAAAAAAAAAATCTGCACCACCAAATTAATTGTGTGTGCAAAACATGGGATGAGCTAGAATTTACCCAGATGTAATGCACACACAATATTGGTGGCATTGTCGGATATCACAAATTCCCAGGAGTGTCTAAGTGGGGTAAGCCATTGTGCGATGATGTCCCTCAGTTTCTGTAAGAGGTCGTCAGTGGTGTGCCTCTTATGGAAACCGGTGATACATAGCGTTACCTGCCTAGGAACGAGTTGGCATTTGTGATGCTGCTCCTGATGCCACTGCTGTTGTTGCTGTGGAAGGCACTACATCTACACATTCATGTATTCCTTAGTTTGCACTGCTCCACTTGTCCACATGTCTGTGGTTAAGTGGACACTGGGTACCACATTTTTGAGGACACTGAGGACACTTTTCTTAATGTCCCTGTAAAGTCCGGGAATCACTTGCCTAGTGAAATGGAATTTAGACAGGATTTGGTACAGGGGACACAGTACGTCCATCAACTGTTTAATCCCACTGCACTAATGGCGGACACCAGCATAGTTGTTATGGCCTCAGTAGTCCACTTTGCAACAGGGTGACTGCTGTCATATTTCATCTTACTCACAAAGGACTGTTGGACAATCAATTGCTTAGTTGAAGTAGTACAAGTGGACTTCCGAATTCCTCTCTGGGATTACGATCGACTCCCAGCAGCAACAACAGCAGTGATAGCAGTAGACATATCACTCAAGGATCTTCCGGAGGGATCCCGGATAGGAGAGGATTAATCAGTCATGCCAGTGACATGGCCTGCAGGACTACTTCTGTTCTTGACTGAGGAGGAAATTGACATTGAGGGCATTGGTGGTGTGGATTGCAGGAGCATGGATATAACAGGATAAAGGAATTTAGGTGTCAGTGGACTGCTTACGCTCTTACCCAAAGTTTATGAACTTGACAATGACTTTTATATTGAATGCGAGGCAGGTGACATATAAGGGAGGATGTTCCTAGGTGGTTAACGTCCTTAAACCTACTCATTATTGATTGTCAAAGGCAACACATGGCTTGACACATGTTTTCCAGATTTGTGGATAAATAATTCCACACTGAAGAGGTGGCTTTTTTGGTTTTCTGCCCAGGCATAACAATGTGCTTTTTCATCCCATTGACAACAACTGTCTCCACTGGTGCCTTAGTCAAGCAAATCACATCAGAATCCTCATCGTCAACTTCCTCCTCAGCGCCAGCTACACCCATATCCTCCTCATCCTGGTGTACTTCTTAAGTGACATCCTCTACCTCAATATCAGCAACTGGACTTGAGGTGCTCCTCCCAGCACTTGCAGAGGGTGTGCAAATGGTGCTAGGAGCCTCCTCTTCCCATACAGTTTTGGGAAGGTCAGGCCTAGACATCGCAACCGCGGACACACTTGGACTCTCCTTGGTGATTTGTGATATCTTTGAATGCACAGTTGTTTTTTCTGTGCTTAAACAAGCTTAATTTTTTAAATTTTTTGAGGGAGGTGAGCTTCCATCTTCATGAGAAGCTGAACCACCAGTCATGTACATAGGCCAAGGCCTTAGCCTTTCCTTGCCACTTCATGTTGTGAATGGCATATTGCCAATTTTACATTTCTCATCAGGTAATTTCTTTTTTAATTGGTTATTAATTTTTGCTTCTTGGATTTTACATGCCCTCTATGACATTGGGCATCGGCCTTAGCAGACAACGTTGATGAAATTTCACCATCAATGTCATGACTGGTGGCAGCAGCAGCTTCAGCACTAGTACTAGGAAATGGAAGTGGTTCCTGATCTTTCACTATTTTTTCCTCCAAATTTTTTGTTCTTCATTTCATAGGACAGCACCCCTTTATTATTACAGCACATAGAACAGTGCCACTATTTTTTCACAGCACCGCTGTAATTTTACAACATACAAAACAACCAGTGTGCCTTTACAACACCCCTGTATTTTTACAGCATACAGGACAGAACCAGCACAACTGTATTTTCACAGCACCCCTGTATTTTTACATCATACATGATAGGGCCAACACCCCTGTATTTAACAAAACCCCTGTAATTTTAAAGCATACAAGTCAGTGGCCAGTGTACCTTTATTTTAACAACAGCACCCCTGTATTTTTACAGCATACAGGACATGGCCAGTGTACCTTTATTTTCACAGCACCCATGTATTTTTACAGCATACAAGACAGGGCCAGTGTACATTTATTTTCACAGCACTCCTGTAATTTTACAGCATACAAGACAGGGCGAATGTACCTTTACAACACCCCTGTATTTTTTACAGCATACAGGACAGAACCAGCAACCATGTATTTTCAAAGCATTACCGTATTTTTACAGCATACCTGACAGGGCTAGCACCCCTGTATTTTTTTTCCCAATATTAATTTTTATTATTTTGTAGTTGAACAAAAGTAAATGGGAATGGGGTACAGAATAGAAAAAGGGGGGGGGAAGGGGCGAGGGGGTACACAGACAATTCAAAGTGTACAGTTTTGTGTAGAGAATAATAAGAGAATCAACTAACAATAAGACCATGTGGAGCTGAACTCATCCAACAACAGCCGCATGTCAGTTTGGCAAACTAAGTTTCTCCGCTTTGCGTATTACATCTGGCAGGCGGCTATGCCAATAGGCAGTCCATGAAACCCAGCGAAGAAGAGGACAAGATGTAGTGGAGGCATAAGCAACCCTTACGGTTTCAAATTCACAATGGGACTGTATAGCCTTTTCTATCACAGTTATATAGGGGATCACGGGGGAGCGCCAATGACGGGCAATTAGAAGTTTAATGGTGATAAGTATGTGACCCAAGACATATTGATCGCCCGGCAACAAGTCGCCATAATAGAGGTGAAGAAGAGCTAGGCGTGGGTATGGGGTTAGGGGGTGGCCCAATACCAAACTTATAAGGTGAAAAACAGAGTTCCAAAGCTGGGCAATCGTTGGGCACATTACCACAATTGCGCCAACATAGATTAGACGTGGAAGGTTGCATCGCATGCAAACGGGAAAGGGTGAAATATAAACGATGGAGGAGTTTATAAAATAATTCCATGTGTGAAATACATTTAGATATTTTAAAGCAAGTTTTGAAGATCGTCTCCCATTCCTCCTCTGAGACGGGGCATCTAAGATCCGCCTCCCATTTCAATTGAAATTGTGCTTTCTGTAGTGGCCGAGGGTTGATAATATAATTATACCATTTAGTGATGCCTACCCTGCCCTCCCCAGTATCAAGGAAATTCTGAATAAGCTTAGGCAGTGGGGATATGGTATGGGGGGAGCAGGAATACCCGTGAAGCCAGTGTCTAAGTTGCAAATATTTATAAAATTCTCCACGCGGTAATGAAAATGTTTCTTGTATTTGAGCAAAAGAAAGCAGGGCGTTGTCCACCATTACATCGTGGAGGGACAAAATTCCCCTGGACATCCAGGCATCGAATCTCAGCTCTGGAATCAGGGAGGCTAGCACCCCTGTATTTTAACAACACCCCTGTAATTTCACAGCAAACAAGACAGGGCCAGTGTACCTTTATTTTAACAACAGCACCCCTGTATTTTTACAGTATACAGGACAGGGCTAGTGTACCTTAATTTTCACAGCTCCTCTGTATTTTTACAGCTTACAAAACAGAGCCAGTGCACATTTATTTTCACAGCACCCCTGTATTTTTGCAGCATACAAGACATGGCCAGTGTACATTTATTTTCACAGCACCCCTGTATTTTTACAGAATACAAAACAGGGCCAATGTACCTTAACAACAACCCTGTATTTTTTACAGCAAACAGGACAGGACCAGCACCCCTGTATTTTTACAGTATACAGGAAAGGGCCTACACCCCTGTATTTTAACAACACTCCTGTAATTTTACAACATACAAGACAGGGCTAGTGTACCTTTACAACACCCCTGTATTTTTTTTACAGCATACAGGACAGTGCCCCTGTACACCACAGTGACAGGACAGCAACACTCATGTACAGCTGCAGCACACCTAACAACACAGGACACCACAGTGACAGGACAGCACCCCTAACAGCACAGGACACAACAGTGACAGGACAGCACCTCTAACAGCACACAGGTCAGCACCCTTAAAGAGCACACACTGACCCCACCTGACGCCGCCACCCACAGAGAGACAGAGGTTTGTCTTTCTCACTCTCCAAGTCTGGAGTGAAAATGGCAGTGATGCGCAGCTCCTTACATGGAATCCAAAACCTGTGAGAATCCGACAGCAGAATGATGACGTCTTGCGTTGTTCTGTGATCTGAGTTTGGTGGGAAGTCCCGAGCCGACTCTGTTCCCGGCTCAGATCTTGAAGTCCGAACCCGCTCATCTCTAATGATAACAAACCATTGTCTGCTGAGAATGCTCTTCCCCCTAAGTGGCCCACACATATTTCATATGGTACATTAATTGGTGGATGGAGTATTTATTATTATTATTATTATTATTATTATTATTATAATGGCACCAATAGGGTTCTGCAGCGCTTAAAAAAAAAGTACATAAACTAAAGACATGAAAACAGTAACAGACAATGTAGGGCAAGTACACAGTATATAAACATTTCTGCATCAGCGTTTCTACACATCTACATTTAATGCGGCGCAAGTTTTAATCATATTCATGTGTTTCATGGTTTCCTAAAGTATTTGTTCTTACAGTGCTTTTTTGTAATACCATGTGCTAGAATCATTAGTATAAGATGTACATGAATGATAATTATTGTACATAAATAAAAACATTTGGTGAATAAATGCCATAAATTAAAATGAGCTCCTTGTATTGATAACTCTGCACCTTTAAAATAGGTATTCTAACTATCTTTTAACTTTATTTATTGCTTATGTACCATAAATTAGTTAAGATGTTACTCTGGGAAAAAGCAAACATCAAAAAGATTAGCGTAAGGCTTGAGGAATAAATCAATGCCTGCACTTCAATGTTGCAAATGATTGCAGTAACCTTTTGGTAATGCCTTTCTGTATTAAACGTGGCCTTTTGACTCTCTGATCATAAATTGTTCTTTCTGAACACTGAAGCCTGGATTTACTAACCTCTGATAAATAAGGGGAAAGACATGTATAAGCAAAATAGACTATAGCTTGTGTGCTGACAGTCCACAGAACAGTTTCTTTTTTACTAAAATTATAGCGGAATATATTAACAATAGTATATAGTTTATCATAGCTCAGTGCAGTGCTGGTATGCCCACTCATAAACATGATGAATTTTATACTATCTGAGATGAAATTGCAACCCCTACATGCACACTTGCATATATACTATGGTTATAAAGATCAGCATTGCGGCGTTGCCTTTGGGCACAGAGTGTACTGATTCTGCTGCTTTATAGAGGGTGGTTGTATGATGCAGTGTACAGTACACTGATATTACTTACCTCCTTCCTGCTATCACTAACAGCACAGGAATATGGCCATTAAGCACCATTTGATTTCTGGCCATGCAGTCAGCTCATACTGAATGTTGTGTGTACAATCTGGAAGCACCTAGGTTCTTCAACATATATATGTGGCCTGTATCCTGGTAGAAATATTAAGGAGCTTTACATTTGTCATTAGCTACTGATTTCAGACGATATATTGTTCAGATGTGGATCTGAATGATATATCAGCCACATTGCTCAGTATGTACCTGTAATCATGCACTCCCACGTGTCATTCCCAGGGTCATCCTATTGGGCATGCTGCAAGCCCAATGGGATGATCCAGGGTACGACGGCATGCATTTTAAATGTGGCAGGCTACATCATATCACTCCATCATCCACTGCATTGTGCAGTGTGTATGGATGGCACAGTGAGATTCTAAAAGCATCTCACTGGTGCGATCAGTTCTGCCTGATTGACAGCCTTGGAGGGGCGCAGTCCGGACAATGCAGGCATGTCCGGACCGTTGCGGAGGTCGGCCGCGGCAGCTGCATGGCATCACATGCAGCCGATGCGTCCCCCCGCATGTCAAAGAAACTGATCGTAGATGTGATAAATTTAGCACATCTACGATCAGCTCTGAATCACCCCCATAGTCATAATGGAGCTTTTGCAGTAGTAAGTTTGTGGTGACAGGCTGCTGAGAATTTGTCTGAACAGTTCTCAACAATCACATTCTGCTAGGAAATTAATAATAGAGCTTCTCCTCATAACTAATAGCTCTTCAAAATCATGTTGTGAAGACTGACGTTTACATGGAAGAATGAGACCCTTCTAAAATCTCAGGTCCCTTTGACCATCATCTCAGCTCTCATTCTCAGTATATCACGATTGCTCATGGCCCCTGTTTTGAAAATCTAAATGGCTGTGCCCTTACTCTCCAAATCTGCGGTAAATCTGCAATGTTTGCCAAATTGCAGTATTATACAGGGGCAAATTTGGAGGTAAGGCTGCTATTAGGCACAACATTATAGGTTACCCCCTATCATGTTTACTGCACCCCTCATCTTGATGCCAAGGCATCACCAACCTCACCCCCTTCCACCACCACAATTTACTAACCATTGCCCCCCGCTCCCTTACCAGTTACAAAATAGAAAATCATTTTTAATGACAAAAAAAGCCAGCAGGCCTCATCTGGCCATTGACCTAGCAGGGCTCGCATGCACCCCCCCCCCCCTCCTCCAACAAGCATTACCCCTAGTGGGAAATCCACCACTGGTATTATATAATACTTCTACTGTACTACTGAAGCCACTACTGGATAGATTTAGGGCAATTCATTAACCTGCCCTAATTGGCCCCCAATAATTAAATATCCAACTTACTGCAAGTCGCAGCGGGGTATACAAAAATACCAGAGCAATTCAATATTTCCAAAAGCAGCTGTCAGTAAACCACAAATTACTAGCAGTGAAAGTTTAAACTGCTGTGTTTGACTGGTGGATCCCTCTTTGCAAGAAAAAAAAGAAAGAAATAAATTGTGAAAAACTCATGGCGACCTTTTGACCTGTCGACCTAGAGACCCTGTTGACCTAGAAACACTGTCGACCTAGTTACTGTCGACTAATAGTGGTCGGCCTAGATAGTGTCGACCTAGTTATTGTCGACCTAGAGACCGGATCGCTATTTATTTATTCATGCATTTTAGTAGTTATGGAATATTTACTTATTCAAATGTGCTTGATGTATATTCAGTTCCAGCTTGTAAGATTTCATCACTTTAAAACATAAACATGATATTATTTCAATATGGCATTGGCCCAGAAACAATTATTGGAATCCAGAAATAAACTCAGGAACTGTTGTGCTAGTATTTAGTAAGCTATCCGCTTAGGAACCTGACAGTTATATCTGAAAACAAAATGGAATGTCATTCTTAATGTTGACAGAACATTTCTTGCACTTCCTGATTTGTCAGATGTTAGTTGTTGTTAACAGGGAATGGAAACAGGGCCATAGGAACACCTATTGCCAAGTCAGAAAAGATACAGAGTTCAAGTCACAGGTCAACAACTGATGGTGTTGTTAGACACAAAGGTCACATATATCAACTTGAAAGTATTAAAGCCATTCTACATAGGACGTGACAGATGCTGTTAGCTTCAGTCAATTTTATAGTTGTATTGAACACTCCTAGTAGCTATATTGTCCTATTGATAGAAAGCCATAGTTATCTATAAACATCAATAATTAGAATAATGTTTAATCAAGGAATCTAATCTCATTATGTTCTACAAAGCTCAGCTCATAAATATTTTCTGTCTCTTACCTCATTACGCTTGTGGTCTTTGCCTGCACTGACATTTTCCATGAACATTTACTTTTCCATGAATGCCCACCTTCAAAAACTATTTTTAAACTGGGCAAACAGACTGTTCATTACTGACCATACAATTTGGTTGAAGACCAATGTTTGGCAAGAACAAATTATATTGGCATGGCAGAAGAACATTGATAAAGACACGTATAAAGATCCAAAACAATTAATGACTAACAACAATACAAAATACATTCAAGTGATATATAAAACGTATAATCATTTACAGATGGAAATATGCCCTGATACTAAGCTGTACCCAATTTGCAAAGACGCAACAGTGATTTGAAAATATGCCTATGCCACAGGAGGCATCTGAGGACAAAAGACGCCCACTGCCGACATTGTAGAACCGAGTGCTATATCTGAAGAAGCAGAATCGTTTCACCATCAGGCAGCCACTGGCTAACAGAGCAAGCATAAGTATAGTTAAAATGCCTGCCTGAACTCTGCAGCCAATGCCAGTAAATCTGCATCGCAACATATGAGTACTGCGGCTCTAGCACATGCTCACTCCATCCATCTTTGAGGTTATACTTGAACCTTTGGGTTTGCTTACAAGTCTAAAACAGACCTATAGTCACATATAAATTAGAATATATAGCATTGGAGAGGGGGGTTAGACTGCACACCATAATTCTAAACATAATGGTCCTCATTCCGAGTTCATCGCACCAAGCAACTTTTTGCTGCTGGTGCGATCAACTAATCTCCTCCTATGGGGGAGTGTATTTTAGCATAGCAGGGCTGCGAAAGCTTGTGCAGCCCTGCTATGCTGAAAATGTTTCACACAAAACAAGACTAGCCCTAGACCTATTTACCCTGTGCGACAGCTCCAGCGATGCAGGTCCCGGCTTTGACGTCAGACATCCACCCTCCGTTCGCCTGGACACGCCTGCGTTTTTCTTACCACTCCCTGAAAACCTCTGGAAATGGTGAGTATCCACCCCGGAACGCCTCCCACCTGTCCATCTTCTTGCGATCGCCGCTACGTGTGCGCAATGCATCCGCAGTGCATGCGCATTTCCAACCCGTTCGCACCACAGCGGAGAACCGCTGTGTGCGAACAGGTCGGAATGACCCCCCATAAGCGGAGCTACCATGCTGTAACTTGTAGTACTACACAGAAAAAGAGAAAGTGCAGGTGCACACTTCAAATACTAACACTGCTGATCAGAACAATTATAATAAAGTAAATGACATTGAAGAAATGTAGGTAATTAAAATAATTTTGCCCAAAAATATGAGCCTACCTACCATGACCAGGTGACCTCATCAGGGGGATCACTAACATTCCTTAGGTTAAAGTGCCATGGTCTGGACTTTAACCTTAGAAATGATATGGTCACCTGGTCGCAAAAGATTGCTCAGATTTTTGGCCAAAAGTTTGCTTAGTACCTCAATTTACTACACGTTGAATTACAGAGTTTATTATAATTGTTCTGACTAGCAGTGTTAGTATTTGGAGTGTGCACCTGCACTTTCTTTTTCTTCTGTGTAATGTATAGCATTGACCTTATGAACAATATGATGATAAAATTACCAAGAAATCGCACTATAATCCTTTTATATATACTTATTGTGCTGCCCATAACAAACATCCAAAATAGGAGTGTTATAATCCTAAAATAGCAATTGGATATCCCATAGCTGTAACTAGACATTTTGGTGCTCTGTGCTAGAAATAGAAATGGTGCCCCCACCCCTCCATCATATCTGAAATAGGTATAATGCCAAAAATAAAGGGGTGTGGCTTTGCTGTGGGAGGGTCATGGTCACAAAATGTTGCCAATTCAAATGAGTAATGTCCATTATTCACATTACACCACACACAGTGGTGTTTATTATTCATATTACAATACACAGTAGTTCCATATACACATTATGCCACAGTAAAGCCTCTTATAGTTCTGCTGTGTGGCGTAGGGTTCTACACCACAAAATAGAACCCCTTATATACATTCTACTGTATTCAATATAAAATACTTTTACTTACACACAAGGCTATTAACCATAATACACCAACATACATTTATTTATTTATTAATTAACAGTTTCTTATATAGCGCAGCAAATTCTGTTACGCTTTACAACTGGACACAATTAGAAGACAAAACTGGGTAAAAACAAACAGTCATAGAGGTAGGAGGGCCCTGCTCGCAAGCTTACAATCTATGGGGAAATAGGCATTGATACACGAAGATAGGTGCTGTCTATTGCATATTTGTCCACCAGATTGCAAAGGTTCTTGGTGGGCTGCATGAAATCACATCACAGCAGTGATGAACCAGGGTCAGGAGGACAGGAGCATGAAGAAAGAATATATGTGGGGTATATGTGTGTACTGTACTGTAGGGACATCATTGGATAGGAAATCTATGAAAGTAATGTGATCGGTTCCGCAATTTGAAAAGCTTTTCTGAATAGGTGAGTTTTCAGTGAACGCTTGAAGGTTTGAAGACTAGAGGAGAGTCTTATTGTACGTGGTAGGGCATACCACAGAGTGGGTGCAGCCCGCAGAAAGTCCTGTAATCATGCTTGGGATGTATTGTCTGGAGAAAAAAAGAAGACTCTACATTGGGGGCACTCTTATTACATACTAAGTCCAGGGTAATCATGTCAATATCAATAGAAAATGTAACTTTTATTGTACTTGTTAAAACATCAAAAACAAATTTATTTAGCATAAAATCAGGATACAGACAAACACACAAAAAACATTAATATTCTATAGTTCTGAGAGAAAAAAAAATATTTCTCTAGAAACGAGCTAATGCCTTCAATTAACGCACTAAATTTTAGGTCAATAATAATGTCACAATGGACAGAAAAACATTCATATTATACTGGAATAAATCCTAGTGGTTCAACTGTTCATGGATATTACATACAGACAAAGCACACTCATGTGGTAGATAATTGAAAGATAAATGCTTAGATGAGCTTATTAGTTCATACACTCTGTACTTAGATGTCCCTGTTGTTCTGAGTAGCTCATATATTTTTTTGCTGAATGTTAAACTCTCTTATTGGTGTAATTATACCTCAGTAATTCCTAAATTTGATCACAATTCAAACATCATACGAAAAATGTCATGATTTAGCAGCACAAATCTGTGACACACAATGACTAGGTCCAATTTAGCAACAGAGTGTCAATTGGATTGGTGAGGTAAATTCTGTATCTATTACCTGATACTGTTACACAATAAACCCCCTTGCTAGTGGGGCATATTAAGCATGTCACACAACTTAATATATTTGTTGGGAGCAAGTAATGAGTGTGGATGAGAGACGCTGATTTTATGAAGAGCAAAGGGGCCGGTTTGGGAGATATTTTGAGATAAGCGAAGAGATGTATATTGGTGTAGTATGGTTAACAGTCTTGTATGTAAGTAACAGTATTTTATATTAAATACAGTAGAATACCGGTAGTCAATGGAGAGACTGACAAAGTGGGTCTGCAGATGATGAACGTCTAGCGAGGAATATATCTGCATTCAGATTGGATTGTAATGGTGACCAGTAAGAAGACTATTGCTATAATCAATGCTGGAGACAATGAGAGCATGGATTAAAGTTTTAGCAGTGTCTTGTGTAAGGTATGATCATATTTTGGATATTTTTCTTAGATGCATGTAACATGATTTTGAGACAGATTGAATGTGGGGAGCAAAGGACAGTTCTGAGTCAAGTTTGACACCTAGGCAGCGAGCTTGTGGTGTAGGGTTGATTGTAGAGTTCTCAACAGTGATAGAAATATCAGGTTGGTAACTGCTATTGGCCGGTGGAAATATAATTAACTCTGTTTTGGAAACATTACGTTTGAGGTGGCGAGAGGAAATGGCAGAGAGGCATTCAATGACCCAACCCAATACAGATAGAGAGTGGTCACAGTGTAAAAAGCAGCAAAGAGATCTAGAAGAATGAGTAGTTAATAATGGCCTTTAGACTTCGTAGTGACTAGATCATTCACTACTTTAGTCAGTGCTGTCTCTGTGGAGTGTTGGGAGCGAAAGCCTGATTGATGTGGGTCCAATAGGTTGTATGAGCTAAGAAAGTGTGTGAGGCGAGTGGAGGCTATTTTCTCAAGTAGCTTGACATGGGAGCTGAGAGTTGGGACGGTAGTTTGAGAGAGTGTTAAGGTCATAATTTTGTTTTTTTCAGAATGGGAGTAATCACTGCATGCTTGAACAGTGAAGGAAATATACCAGTATAGAGAAAGATTACAGATGTTAGTTAAGGTTGGGATGAGCACAGGAGACAGAGCTTTACTTATTTGTGAGAGTATAGGATCAAGAAGAGATGTAGTAGAATAGCAGGATGAGAAGAGTTTTGATACTTCATCTTCATTAGTGGGATCAAATGAAGAGAAAGTGCCAGAGGGTTCAGTTAAGGAATTGAGTAGATCACTGGTTGAGGAAGAGCATACCATTTCATCTTGGATCTTGTCAATCTTGTCCTTGAAGTAGGAAGCAAGATCTTGCGCCTTGATAGTGGCTGGTGGGGTTGCGTGAAGGAGGGTTGAGAAGTGGTTTAAATGTATTTAAAAGTCATTTGGGGTTAGAAGCTTGAACAGAGATGAGAGTTTGGAAATATGTGTCCAGAGCAATATAATAAGAATGGTAAACAGTTTTATTTGTGAGGAAGTCACTTGGAATATAAGATTAACGCCACTTGCGTTCAACTTTACGTGACAGTTTTTGTAGGTGTCTTGTTACTTTAGAGTGCCATGGTTGACATCTAAGCTTACGTGGAGTCTGATGGGTAGATGAAACCACTTCGTCAAGGGCTATCTCTAGAGTGTGGTTCAGGTGTGATACAGACATCTCAGGAGAAGTGAATGCAGAAATAGGTGAAAGCTGTTGTTGCAGTGAGGTGGAAAGTTCTTGAAGATTAATTGCATTAATATTTCTGCGGGTTTGAGGAGGATTGGAGGATGTCAGTGGCACCGAGTTTGAAGTATTAGAGGAGAGCATGCAGGTTATTAGGTTATGATCTGAGAGAGGGAAAGTAGTGTTAGTGAGTTCAGAAACAGAGCATAGTCTGGTGAATACTAGATCAAGGCAGGGGCCCTCCTGTTGAGTAGAGGAGTCAGTTCATTGTGAGAGGCCAAGAAAGGAGGTTAAAGAGAGTAGATTGGAGGCATGAGCAGCAGATTTTGGACTGTCAATAGCAATATTGAAATCTCCCATGATAATGGTAGAAATGTCAGAGGATAATAAGTGAGGGAACCGGGCAGAAAAATAATCTAGAAATTGTTTGGGTTACCCAGGTGGGCGATAGATAACTGCAACACGCAGAGAAAAATGAGTGTAAATTTTGATAGAATATACTTCAAATTATGTAAATATGAATGACGGAACCTGTTGTAGAACTGTCTATGCAAACAATTTGGATAGTAATAATCCAACTCCACCTCTTTCACTGTTTCCAGGCCTGGGGGTATGTGTGAAGTGGAGACCACCGTGTGACAGTGCCGCAGGGGAGGCCGTGTCTGGTTGTGTGAGCCATATTTATGTAATAGCCAGCAGGTTGAAGTTGTTAGATATGAAAAGGTCATGAACAGATGTTCGTTTGTTACAAACAGAGCGTGCATTCCATAAGCCACATTTTCGTGATTTTGAGGGTGATGGGAGACATATGATGTTTATGAGGTTAGCTGTATTTCTATATTGCTGTGAATCAGGTGAATGTGAGTGGGGCAGGTGTTTGGAGCCTAGCTTAGGTGAAATGTCACCAGCTAATAGCAGTAAGAGAGAGAAGTAGATATAGTTGTATGTGGTTTGTGAATGTTTTTTATGGTGTCCAATTGTGGATGTTATTGTTAAAGTACAAAGATGAGTAAAAAGCTCATGAGTGTTAATAAGAGGTGTATGGATAATTGAGGCGGCAATATGTACAGAAGGGTGTGTTGCAGGGAGGGTAGACAATGTATTTGTTTTGGAGAGAACACTATGGAGTGCAATGAAGTACAACAATTTGAGGTGCATGGTGTATTTGCAAAGTAAGGTATTGATGCTATTGCATGAATGAATGTTCAAGTTTTTAAGTTGAACATTCAAATACTTGATTGCTGGTGTTGTTCAGCTGTTCATTTACAAATACCTTATTAATGTGGATGCACATTGACCAGCTGAACCTAGATTGCATATAATGAAAACTGTGGCTAAATAATAAAGGCTACCAATGAGAAAAATGTGAGGTTGAAGAAAGGCGATAGATTACACTGTATTGGACGAGGCAAACAGCCATATAGACCTTCATGAAGTATGGATTAATATTTAAAATTTGAAGTACAAGTATTATAATGGCATGCAAATCTTGATATTACAAATGGTGCTAAGCATAGATTGTTTGCATAGTGATCACAAATAGAGGATTGCATAGTAATATATACATATATTAGAAGTTGCAAAGAAGTTATTTGTGGTAGTTGTAGGTGCTTGATGTTTCCTTCCAGTTTAAGTAAAGGCTAAGTAAAGGCTGACAAACACTTATATTTCTACACTTTGATTTCTATACCCTCCCTATGTCAGCCAGGCTGTGTCAGCCTTGTATCCCTTAATATGTAGACCAAAAAGAAAGTGTTTGAATTTTCCCTGATTAAAGCCACACCTCACTACTCATCATCCACAGATGGGTAGTGAGGAAAGCAATACATTTAAAACAAACAGATGCAGAGGGGGAGAGATACCATCACAGAATCACAAAACACTAACAGATCAGACTGTTCTAAAATTATTTCAAAGTACAGAAGAATGCAGTAATATTAACTAGGCCCAATGTATCAGTGTTTGCTGGGAGCAGTAGTTACCTAAGAATGCAGTAATAATATCTAAGCCCAATGTATCAGTGTCTGCTGGGAGCAGTAGTTACCTGTAGATGAGAAGATTAACATGAAGATAGAAGTTAGATCACAGTCTCTGCAGGGGTTGAATATGATTGATAACAAGTAAAGGCTAAGTAAAGGCTGACAAACACTTAGAGATGTGCACTGGAAATTTTTGTTTTGGTTTTGGATTCGGTTCTGCGGCCGTGTTTTGGATTCGGACTAGAGATGAGCGGGTTCGGTTCCTCTGAATCCGAACCCGCCCGAACTTCAGGTTTTTTACACGGGTCCGAGCAGGCTCGGATCTTCCCGCCTTGCTTGGCTAACCCGAGCGCGCCCGAACGTCATCATCACGCTGTCGGATTCTCGCGAGACTCGGATTCTATATAAGGAGCCGCGCGTCGCCGCCATTTTCACACGTGCATTGAGAGTCATAGGGAGAGGACGTGGCTGCCGTTTAGAGAAGAGAGAGACACAGTATTTTCGGGGAGCATTATTAGGAGGAGTACTACTGTATACTACTATACTACTTGCTGAAGTGATATTTATAGATTAGATAGTGTGACTGTAAGTGTATTATCTGACTTGTGGGGGAGACACTGACAGTGGGGAGCAGTTAGAGTCTGAGAGCAGGACTCAGGAGTACATATAACATACAGTGCACACTTTTGCTGCCAGAGTCAGTGCCACACTGCCATTGTTGTGACCACACTGACCACCAGTATAATAATATATTTTGTGATTGCCTGCTTAGGCTTCGGAGTACTAGTTGCAAGTTGCAACGTGACCTGTCCTGAAGTGACCACCAGTTTAATAATCAATCACCACCAGTTTAATATATATATATATATATATATATAATTGTATATAATATATATATATAATATTGTATACCACCTACCCGTGGTTTTTTTTTTCATTCTTCTTTATACATACTACTAAAGTAGCTTACTGTAGCAGTCTGCGGTGCTGTGCTGACCTGACAGTGTCCAGCAGGTCCGTCATCAGTCATTACATAATAAATATATATAGTACCTGTCCGGCTGCAGTACTAGTGATATTATATTGATTTCATCTCATTATCAATAATTTATCATCCAGTCTAGACTCTATATTAGCAGCAGACACAGTACGTTAGTCCACGGCTGTAGCTACCTCTGTGTCGGCACTCGGCAGTCCATCCATGATTGTATACCACCTACCCGTGGTTTTTTTTTTTTCTTTCTTCTTTGTACATACTACTATAGAGTATAGTAGCTTACTGTAGCAGTCTGCGGTGCTGCTGAGCTGACAGTGTCCAGCAGGTCCGTCATCAGTCATCATTACCTAATAAATATATTATCTACCTGTCCGGCTGCAGTACTAGTGATATTATATATACATACATATATATATTGATTTCATCTCATTATCAATCATCCAGTCTGTATTAGCAGCAGACACAGTACATTAGTCCACGGCTGTAGCTACCTCTGTGTCGGCACTCAGCAGTCCATCCATAATTGTATACCACCTACCCGTGGTTTTTTTTTTTCTTTCTTCTTTGTACATACTACTATAGTATAGTAGCTTACTGTAGCAGTCTGCGGTGCTGCTGAGCTGACAGTGTCCAGCAGGTCCGTCATCAGTCATCATTACCTAATAAATATATTATCTACCTGTCCGGCTGCAGTACTAGTGATATTATATATACATACATATATATATTGATTTCATCTCATTATCAATCATCCAGTCTATATTAGCAGCAGACACAGTACGGTAGTCCACGGCTGTAGCTACCTCTGTGTCGGCACTCGGCAGTCCATCCATAATTGTATACCACCTACCCGTGGTTTTTTTTTTTCTTTCTTCTTTGTACATACTACTATAGTATAGTAGCTTACTGTAGCAGTCTGCGGTGCTGCTGAGCTGACAGTGTCCAGCAGGTCCGTCATCAGTCATCATTACCTAATAAATATATTATCTACCTGTCCGGCTGCAGTACTAGTGATATTATATATACATACATATATATATTGATTTCATCTCATTATCAATCATCCAGTCTGTATTAGCAGCAGACACAGTACGTTAGTCCACGGCTGTAGCTACCTCTGTGTCGGCACTCGGCAGTCCATCCATAATTGTATACCACCTACCCGTGGTTTTTTTTTTTTCTTTCTTCTTTGTACATACTACTATAGTATAGTAGCTTACTGTAGCAGTCTGCGGTGCTGCTGAGCTGACAGTGTCCAGCAGGTCCGTCATCAGTCATCATTACCTAATAAATATATTATCTACCTGTCCGGCTGCAGTACTAGTGATATTATATATACATACATATATATATTGATTTCATCTCATTATCAATCATCCAGTCTATATTAGCAGCAGACACAGTACGTTAGTCCACGGCTGTAGCTACCTCTGTGTCGGCACTCGGCAGTCCATCCATAATTGTATACCACCTACCCGTGGTTTTTTTTCTTTTCTTTCTTCTTTGTACATACTACTATAGTATAGTAGCTTACTGTAGCAGTCTGCGGTGCTGCTGAGCTGACAGTGTCCAGCAGGTCCGTCATCAGTCATCATTACCTAATAAATATATTATCTACCTGTCCGGCTGCAGTACTAGTGATATTATATATACATACATATATATATTGATTTCATCTCATTATCAATCATCCAGTCTATATTAGCAGCAGACACAGTACGTTAGTCCACGGCTGTAGCTACCTCTGTGTCGGCACTCGGCAGTCCATCCATAATTGTATACCACCTACCCGTGGTTTTTTTTTTTTCTTTCTTCTTTGTACATACTACTATAGTATAGTAGCTTACTGTAGCAGTCTGCGGTGCTGCTGAGCTGACAGTGTCCAGCAGGTCCGTCATCAGTCATCATTACCTAATAAATATATTATCTACCTGTCCGGCTGCAGTACTAGTGATATTATATATACATACATATATATATATTGATTTCATCTCATTATCAATCATCCAGTCTATATTAGCAGCAGACACAGTACGTTAGTCCACGGCTGTAGCTACCTCTGTGTCGGCACTCGGCAGTCCATCCATAAGTATACTAGTATCCATCCATCTCCATTGTTTACCTGAGGTGCCTTTTAGTTGTGCCTATTAAAATATGGAGAACAAAAATGTTGAGGTTCCAAAATTAGGGAAAGATCAAGATCCACTTCCACCTCGTGCTGAAGCTGCTGCCACTAGTCATGGCCGAGACGATGAAATGCCAGCAACGTCGTCTGCCAAGGCCGATGCCCAATGTCATAGTACAGAGCATGTCAAATCCAAAACACCAAATATCAGTAAAAAAAGGACTCCAAAACCTAAAATAAAATTGTCGGAGGAGAAGCGTAAACTTGCCAATATGCCATTTACCACACGGAGTGGCAAGGAACGGCTGAGGCCCTGGCCTATGTTCATGGCTAGTGGTTCAGCTTCACATGAGGATGGAAGCACTCAGCCTCTCGCTAGAAAACTGAAAAGACTCAAGCTGGCAAAAGCACCGCAAAGAACTGCGCGTTCTTCGAAATCCCAAATCCACAAGGAGAGTACAATTGTGTCGGTTGCGATGCCTGACCTTCCCAACACTGGACGTGAAGAGCATGCGCCTTCCACCATTTGCACGCCCCCTGCAAGTGCTGGAAGGAGCACCCGCAGTCCAGTTCCTGATAGTCAGATTGAAGATGTCAGTGTTGAAGTACACCAGGATGAGGAGGATATGGGTGTTGCTGGCGCTGGGGAGGAAATTGACCAGGAGGATTCTGATGGTGAGGTGGTTTGTTTAAGTCAGGCACCCGGGGAGACACCTGTTGTCCGTGGGAGGAATAGGGCCATTGACATGCCTGGTCAAAATACAAAAAAAATCAGCTCTTCGGTGTGGAAGTATTTCACCAGAAATGCGGACAACATTTGTCAAGCCGTGTGTTGCCTTTGTCAAGCTGTAATAAGTAGGGGTAAGGACGTTAACCACCTCGGAACATCCTCCCTTATACGTCACCTGCAGCGCATTCATAATAAGTCAGTGACAAGTTCAAAAACTTTGGGTGACAGCGGAAGCAGTCCACTGACCAGTAAATCCCTTCCTCTTGTAACCAAGCTCACGCAAACCACCCCACCAACTCCCTCAGTGTCAATTTCCTCCTTACCCAGGAATGCCAATAGTCCTGCAGGCCATGTCACTGGCAATTCTGACGAGTCCTCTCCTGCCTGGGATTCCTCCGATGCATCCTTGAGTGTAATGCCTACTGCTGCTGGCGCTGCTGTTGTTGCTGCTGGGAGTCGATCGTCATCCCAGAGGGGAAGTCGTAAGCCCACTTGTACTACTTCCAGTAAGCAATTGACTGTCCAACAGTCCTTTGCGAGGAAGATGAAATATCACAGCAGTCATCCTGCTGCAAAGCGGATAACTGAGGCCTTGACAACTATGTTGGTGTTAGACGTGCGTCCGGTATCCGCCGTTAGTTCACAGGGAACTAGACAATTTATTGAGGCAGTGTGCCCCCGTTACCAAATACCATCTAGGTTCCACTTCTCTAGGCAGGCGATACCGAGAATGTACACGGACGTCAGAAAAAGACTCACCAGTGTCCTAAAAAATGCAGTTGTACCCAATGTCCACTTAACCACGGACATGTGGACAAGTGGAGCAGGGCAGGGTCAGGACTATATGACTGTGACAGCCCACTGGGTAGATGTATGGACTCCCGCCGCAAGAACAGCAGCGGCGGCACCAGTAGCAGCATCTCGCAAACGCCAACTCTTTCCTAGGCAGGCTACGCTTTGTATCACCGCTTTCCAGAATACGCACACAGCTGAAAACCTCTTACGGCAACTGAGGAAGATCATCGCGGAATGGCTTACCCCAATTGGACTCTCCTGTGGATTTGTGGCATCGGACAACGCCAGCAATATTGTGTGTGCATTAAATATGGGCAAATTCCAGCACGTCCCATGTTTTGCACATACCTTGAATTTGGTGGTGCAGAATTTTTTTAAAAACGACAGGGGCGTGCAAGAGATGCTGTCGGTGGCCAGAAGAATTGCGGGACACTTTCGGCGTACAGGCACCACGTACAGAAGACTGGAGCACCACCAAAAACTACTGAACCTGCCCTGCCATCATCTGAAGCAAGAAGTGGTAACGAGGTGGAATTCAACCCTCTATATGCTTCAGAGGTTGGAGGAGCAGCAAAAGGCCATTCAAGCCTATACAATTGAGCACGATATAGGAGGTGGAATGCACCTGTCTCAAGCGCAGTGGAGAATGATTTCAACGTAGTGCAAGGTTCTGATGCCCTTTGAACTTGCCACATGTGAAGTCAGTTCAGACACTGCCAGCCTGAGTCAGGTCATTCCCCTCATCAGGCTTTTGCAGAAGAAGCTGGAGACATTGAAGGAGGAGCTAACACGGAGCGATTCCGCTAGGCATGTGGGACTTGTGGATGGAGCCCTTAATTCGCTTAACAAGGATTCACGGGTGGTCAATCTGTTGAAATCAGAGCACTACATTTTAGCCACCGTGCTCGATCCTAGATTTAAAGCCTACCTTGGATCTCTCTTTCCGGCAGACACAAGTCTGCTGGGGTTGAAAGACCTGCTGGTGAGAAAATTGTCAAGTCAAGCGGAACGCGACCTGTCAACATCTCCTCCTTCACATTCTCCCGCAACTGGGGGTGCGAGGAAAAGGCTCAGAATTCCGAGCCCACCCGCTGGCGGTGATGCAGGGCAGTCTGGAGCGACTGCTGATGCTGACATCTGGTCCGGACTGAAGGACCTGACAACGATTACGGACATGTCGACTACTGTCACTGCATATGATTCTCTCACCATTGAAAGAATGGTGGAGGATTATATGAGTGACCGCATCCAAGTAGGCACGTCACACAGTCCGTACTTATACTGGCAGGAAAAAGAGGCAATTTGGAGGCCCTTGCACAAACTGGCTTTATTCTACCTAAGTTGCCCTCCCACAAGTGTGTACTCCGAAAGAGTGTTTAGTGCCGCCGCTCACCTTGTCAGCAATCGGCGTACGAGGTTACATCCAGAAAATGTGGAGAAGATGATGTTCATTAAAATGAATTATAATCAATTCCTCCGTGGAGACATTGACCAGCAGCAATTGCCTCCACAAAGTACACAGGGAGCTGAGATGGTGGATTCCAGTGGGGACGAATTGATAATCTGTGAGGAGGGGGATGTACACGGTGATATATCGGAGGATGATGATGAGGTGGACATCTTGCCTCTGTAGAGCCAGTTTGTGCAAGGAGAGATTAATTGCTTCTTTTTTGGTGGGGGTCCAAACCAACCCGTCATTTCAGTCACAGTCGTGTGGCAGACCCTGTCACTGAAATGATGGGTTGGTTAAAGTGTGCATGTCCTGTTTATACAACATAAGGGTGGGTGGGAGGGCCCAAGGACAATTCCATCTTGCACCTCTTTTTTCTTTAATTTTTCTTTGCGTCATGTGCTGTTTGGGGAGGGTTTTTTGGAAGGGACATCCTGCTTGACACTGCTGTGCCACTCCTAGATGGGCCCGGTGTTTGTGTTGGCCACTAGGGTCGCTTATCTTACTCACACAGCTACCTCATTGCGCCTCTTTTTTTCTTTGCGTCATGTGCTGTTTGGGGAGGGTTTTTTGGAAGGGACATCCTGCGTGACACTGCAGTGCCACTCCTAGATGGGCCCGGTGTTTGTGTCGGCCACTAGGGTCGCTTATCTTACTCACACAGCTACCTCATTGCGCCTCTTTTTTTCTTTGCGTCATGTGCTGTTTGGGGAGGGTTTTTTGGAAGGGACATCCTGCGTGACACTGCAGTGACACTCCTAGATGGGCCCGGTGTTTGTGTCGGCCACTAGGGTCGCTTATCTTACTCACACAGCTACCTCATTGCGCCTCTTTTTTTCTTTGCGTCATGTGCTGTTTGGGGAGGGTTTTTTGGAAGGGACATCCTGCGTGACACTGCAGTGACACTCCTAGATGGGCCCGGTGTTTGTGTCGGCCACTAGGGTCGCTTATCTTACTCACACAGCTACCTCATTGCGCCTCTTTTTTCTTTGCGTCATGTGCTGTTTGGGGAGGGTTTTTTGGAAGGGACATCCTGCGTGACACTGCAGTGCCACTCCTAGATGGGCCCGGTGTTTGTGTCGGCCACTAGGGTCGCTTATCTTACTCACACAGCTACCTCATTGCGCCTCTTTTTTTCTTTGCGTCATGTGCTGTTTGGGGAGGGTTTTTTGGAAGGGACATCCTGCGTGACACTGCAGTGCCACTCCTAGATGGGCCCGGTGTTTGTGTCGGCCACTAGGGTCGCTTATCTTACTCACACAGCTACCTCATTGCGCCTCTTTTTTTCTTTGCGTCATGTGCTGTTTGGGGAGGGTTTTTTGGAAGGGACATCCTGCGTGACACTGCAGTGACACTCCTAGATGGGCCCGGTGTTTGTGTCGGCCACTAGGGTCGCTTATCTTACTCACACAGCTACCTCATTGCGCCTCTTTTTTTCTTTGCGTCATGTGCTGTTTGGGGAGGGTTTTTTGGAAGGGACATCCTGCGTGACACTGCAGTGACACTCCTAGATGGGCCCGGTGTTTGTGTCGGCCACTAGGGTCGCTTATCTTACTCACGCAGCTACCTCATTGCGCCTCTTTTTTTCTTTGCGTCATGTGCTGTTTGGGGAGGGTTTTTTGGAAGGGACATCCTGCGTGACACTGCAGTGACACTCCTAGATGGGCCCGGTGTTTGTGTCGGCCACTAGGGTCGCTTATCTTACTCACACAGCTACCTCATTGCGCCTCTTTTTTTCTTTGCGTCATGTGCTGTTTGGGGAGGGTTTTTTGGAAGGGACATCCTGCGTGACACTGCAGTGACACTCCTAGATGGGCCCGGTGTTTGTGTCGGCCACTAGGGTCGCTTATCTTACTCACACAGCTACCTCATTGCGCCTCTTTTTTTCTTTGCATCATGTGCTGTTTGGGGAGGGTTTTTTGGAAGGGACATCCTGCGTGACACTGCAGTGACACTCCTAGATGGGCCCGGTGTTTGTGTCGGCCACTAGGGTCGCTTAGCTTAGTCATCCAGCGACCTAGGTGCAAATTTTAGGACTAAAAATAATATTGTGAGGTGTGAGGTATTCAGAATAGACTGAAAATGAGTGTAAATTATGGTTTTTGAGGTTAATAATACTTTGGGATCAAAATGACCCCCAAATTCTATGATTTAAGCTGTTTTTTAGTGTTTTTTGAAAAAAACACCCGAATCCAAAACACACCCGAATCCGACAGAAAAAATTCGGTGAGGTTTTGCCAAAATGCGGTCGAACCCAAAACACGGCCGCGGAACCGAACCCAAAACCAAAACACAAAACCCGAAAAATTTCCGGCGCTCATCTCTAATTCGGACACGTTTTGGCAAAACCTCCCTGAAAATTTTTTGTCGGATTCGGGTGTGTTTTGGATTCGGGTGTTTTTTTTCCAAAACCCCTCAAAAACAGGTTAAATCATAGAATTTGGGGGTAATTTTGATCCTATAGTTTTATTAACCTCAATAACTACAATTTCTACTCATTTCCAGTATATTCTGAACACCTCACACCTCACAATACTATTTTTAGTCCTAAAATTTGCACCGAGGTTAGACAGGATGGCACTTCAAAAAATTGGCCCCAAACAGCACATGATGCAAAGAAAAGAGAAAAAGAGGTGCACTGTGGTCGCTGGACTGCTAAGCAAAGTGAAACAAACACCTCAATATCACAGGAATTATTTGTTCTAATCAATGGAATTATTGGTCCAAATCACTGGAAGAAAATGACAAAATCACTGGAATTATTTGTTCTAATCAATGGTATTATTGGTCCAAATCACTGGAAGAAAATGACAAAATCACTGGAATTAAATGGCAGTAATGTCGGGAATGATATAAAATGGCAGTACCAATGGATATATACGGAAGTGTCAGACAGGATGGCACTTAAAAAAATTGGCCCCAAACAGCACATGATGCAAAGAAAAGAGAAAAAGAGGTGCACTGTGGTTGCTGGATGGCTAAGCTAAGCGACACAAACACCTCAATATCACAGGAATTATTTGTTCTAATCAATAGTATTACTGGTCCAAATCACTGGAAGAAAATGACAAAATCACTGGAATTATGTGTTCTAATCAATGGTATTATTGGTCCAAATCACTGGAAGAAAATGACAAAATCACTGGAATTATTTGTTCTAATCAATGGTATTATTGGTCCAAATCACTGGAAGAAAATGACAAAATCACTGGAATTATTCGTTCTAATCAATGGTATTATTGGTCCAAATCACTGGAAGAAAATGACAAAATCACTGGAATCATTCGTTCTAATCAATGGTATTAATGGTCCAAATCACTGGAAGAAAATGACAAAATCACTGGAATTATTCGTAAACATTTGTAGAAAGTCACTGCTTTCTGATTAAAGAAATGTTCAGATATTCCTGCAAATCCACAATCCCTTCCCACAGGAAAAAGAAATTGAGAAACCATTGTTTGAGAACGTTTGTTCTCTTTCCCTTACAAAGGAACAAACCACTTTCCAAGAAGACTGACGTTTTGGTATTATGGAGACATAATGTTTTTGAATATAAATCCTAAAGCAGGTGGTGTATTAGAGCAAAAGAGTGCAAGAGACCAGCCATGCAGTTTCTGAAATATTATGACAAAATGTTACTGTATTTCATAAGCACTCATTCCTAACTCTGCTAAGTACTGTTTGGTATACTGTATCTGATTTCCATGAGGTAGTTGTCCATTATTTCAGCTACCATTGACCTTTTTGAAAGCGGTAGAAGTTATCAATTCTTTTTTTACATTTTTATTTTCCCCTATTTTTAATTTTCTCCTACATAGCCCAGTAAAATGTTGCAATGTTAAGTATTGACTTGTGCCTTCTTGGGGTCCACTACTTCACCAAACCCAGCCAAATCTCATCCTAACCTTCTGTTCCACGTTCTCTATGTACCCCATCTGTGTCACCCATGTCTGTCTACCCCTCCCCTTTAGATTGTAAGCTCTCACGAGCAGGGCCCTCTTTCCTCATGTGCTTATCCTTTGTCTTACTTTAATAATCTTCAACTGTACCACATCCAGCAGTCTTCTGCCACCTGATACTTATTCCAGTGTCATCTGCTGATGTAACTATGTATTTACCCTGTACTTGTCCTATACTGTCATCAAATGTAAGTTGCTGTTTTCCTGTTTGATTATTTATGTACTCTGTAATTGGGTGCTGCAGAACCCTTGTGGCGCCATATAAATAAAGGATAATAACACTAATAATCTAGGGTGTATAATCCCCAGGTCTATCTCACACATCACACAGTACAGTATATAGGGTGTATAATCCCCAGGTGTATCTCACACATCGCTCAGTACAGATTACAGGATGTATAATCACCAGGTGTATAACACACGTCGCACAGTACAGTATACATACTGCTCACAAAAATGCAGCACAGATATGGAATGGATACTTGCAGTGACACAGAGCTGCAAGATACAGCAATGGCCTACTGTACTGTACAACTATATACGGTTGGTCACCAAAATGCTGCACTGTAATACTATATATACTGCTTACAAAAATGCAGCACAGATATGGAATGGATACTTGCAGTGACACAGAGCTGCAAGATACAGCAATGGCCTACTGTACTGTACTATATATGTATACTGCTGGTCACCAAAATGCTGCACTGTCCTACTATATACTGCTCACAATAATGCAGCACAGACATGGAATGGATACTTGCAGTGACACAGAGCTGCAAGATACAGCAATGGCCTACTGTACAACTATATGCTGTTGGTCACCAAAATGCTGCACTGTAATACTATATATACTGGTCACAAAAATGCAGCACAGTTATGGAATAGATACTTGCAGTGACACAGAGCTGCAAGATACAGCAATGGCCTACTGTACTGTACTACTATTAAACTGGTGGTCCCCAGTCCCACAATAAAGCACACTGAGCACAGATATTTGCAGCACACTGAGCACAGATATGGGGCATTTTCAGGCAGAGAACGTAGATATTTTCAGCACACTGAGCACAGATATTTGCAGCACACTGAGCACAGATTACGGAGCTTTTCAGGGAGAGAACGCAGCCAAGTCCTCTCCGTTCAATCTCCAATGCACGAGTGAAAATGGCGGTGACGCGCGGCTCTTTAAATAGAATACGAATCTCGCGAGAATTTAACAGTGGGATGATGACATTCGGGCGCGTTCGGGTTAACCGAGCAAGGCGGGAAGATCCAAGGCTGCCTCGGAACCATGTAAAATAGGTGAAGTTCGGGGGGGTTCGGATCTCGGAGAACCGAACCTGCTCATCTCTAATTTCTACACTTTGATTTCTACATACATCTCTTCTCTTATGTCATAATATCGCCCAACCTGTCCCCTTAGCTCTTCATAAGATATACATCTCTCATCCTCACTCATTACTTGCTCCCATGCACGATTGCAGGACATTTTTTCAGGCTGCACTCACTCTAGAATGCCCTACCATGTACAATAAGACTCACCTCTAGTCTCTAAACTTTCAAGCGTTCCCTGAAAACTCACCTATTCAGACAAGTTTATCATATTCCAAAACAACTCACATTACCTTCATAAGCTTTCCTATCCAATTATATCACCACTGTACAGTCCACACATATAATCCACATATTTTCTCTCTCTTCACTTTCCCTTCCTCCTGACACTCGTTCATCATTGCTGTGTTGTGATATCATGGGATATAGCATATCATATAATATCTTGAGATATAACAGCCTGCCAAGATGGCTGACTCACCTTTTGCATGCTCCTGATCATCTCCATAAAACAGCTTAAATTCACCATAACTGACCTATGAATCTTCATAAATATCCAAGGACTTACCTTTAACTTGTACTACTCTACGCGGACATCTCATCAAAGCCAACGGATTGCATTCCTGTGCTGTGATACACACTGGATTGAATCCTGGACTGAATCCTCTGCATATCTCCACTAAGAAGTCCTTCAGTTTGGAATCTACTGTATTCTGCATTGGACATCCCAGACAGACCCGACTGTGGACTACAACCTGTCTTTGGCTCCATCCAGCCCCTCACTTAGACGTCATTCACCTCTGTTCTATGAGCAACAAATAACTCTGACTTCTTACATAAATCAACTAATACACAGTATTTTCAGGCTCTGAATTGCTAAAGGGTCACTGTTCATTTCAAATTGCAGGATCCCAGCCATTCCCCAGGACACATGTTATCACTACCCCCACAAGAAATCTACTTCAAAGGCCTCTCACACTGAGATTTTTCACACCTACACAATAGGAATTGAATTTTAACACCTTTCCACAAGCCTGCTTTGTCCTGGAATAATTGACTAAATCAGCAACAAAAAAAGCAAAGTTATTTGATTTATCACTTGTTTCCAATATACCCATTGGATTAAAGAGCAGCAATAGGTTATAGCAAAAATGATTACAGCGATTACAATCCAAGATGGCATCGCAGATGGCTGCCTCGGAGTTATGCAGCTCAGCCAAAATACCTGTTTCCCTTTGTTGTCACCTGCCCTTGTCTACCCCACCAGTGACCAAATACAACAGGGAAGCCCCCCTAAGTTGGAGTGCTACTGCGGTGCTTACCCATGTTCAGGCCTGTCGGTGGGTGGATAAGTGGCCTTTGCAGCCCTAGCTGCCCTAGCTGCCCTATGTGGCAGGGATGCAGACATCGTGGATGCCGAAGTGGATGACCGGGCGGCCGCGGACCCCATAGCCCGGGTGGCGACTGGTGGGTGGATCGGCAGCCCCTGAAAGAGACTGACGGAGGCCCTCATGTCGACCCTAGTATAAGGACCTGGACTCAGAGAAGAGGCTGTCGCGCAGGCAATCTAGTGAGGTTGCGGAGGCAAGGGCACAGTTCTGCACTTCTTGCAATCCTGTTCTCAAATGTGTGCTCACTGGCAAACAGCTTCTATAAACTGTCCCTCCTACTGGGTAGCACAGGGTCAGGCATTACAGGGTCATTCGTCCTCTGCTTTATAAAAAAGTGGCTGGACAACCATATTGCGGACGACCCGATGTCTCTGCCGGGCTTCAGTCTTTTCAGGACCGATCGGTCCAAGGTTCTCTCAGGAAAAATGAAGGGTGGTGGCATCTGCTTCTACATCAATGACAGATGGTGCACCAATGTCACAATCCTAGGAAAATCATGTAGCCCTCACCTGGAGATGCTAAGTATCAACTGCAACCCATTATTTCCCCCCCAGGAATTTGCCTCAATTGTCCTTGTGGGAGTGTACACCCCCCCCCCCTTGCCTGTGTGAACGAAGCCCTGCACCACCTGGCCTTATACATATCCGACATAGAACAAAAACACCCAGACTCTCTTCCTATAGAGCTGGGCGACTTCAACAGAACTAACCTGAGTACAAACAACAAGTCACATGTCCCACTAAGGAAGGGTGCACCCTTGACCACTGCTACACTATCCTCAAGTCTGCCTTCTGGTCTATCCTGCTTGCTGTGGCCTATCTGACCACTGCCTCATCCAACTACTGCCTACCTATACACAGACGCTGAGAGCATTAAAGCCTGTCATCAAGACAGTTAAGAAATGAACCAATGAGACTAAGATGAAGCTCCAGGACTGCTTCGACAGCAAGGAATGGGGGTATTTGAAGCCTGAGCAAATGACCTGAATGACCTGATAGACCCTGTCACATCCTACATCAGCTACTGTGAGGACATGTGTGTACCTACCAAGACTTACCACATTTACAAAAACAACAAGCCCTGGTTAAACGCCCAGCTCAGGCAACTTCGTCAGGCCAAAGAGGAGGCCTATAGCAGCAGTGACAGAGCACTATACAACCAAACTAGGAACTCTTTGACTAAAGAAATCAGGCTAGCAAAAAGCGGTTCTCGGACAAGCTGACAAACGATCTCTCCACCAATGACCCCATATCTTTATGGAAAGGAATTCAATCCATAACCAACTACAAGAAAACATCAAAGTCCACTACCATGCACCAAGACCTAGCAGATGAGCTGAATCACTTTAATTGCAGGTTCACAAAAGAAGTCCCCTGTGACCCAAACAATCACCTCTGTGATGCCCCGAACACCGACGGCCAACTGCAGGCACTGCAAGTCGCCCAAGAAGAGGTGGAGGCACTGTTCAAAAGAGCCAAACCAGGAAAGCTCCGGGTTCTGATGGAGTGTCACCATCTGCCCAGAGAGCATGAATGAGTCAGCTCGCCCCCACCTCAGAGGTGCAATCACTAAAGATCATCAAATTCGCCCACGACACCACCGTCATCGGCCTCATCAAGATGGGTACGAATCGGCCTATAGATGGGAAGTAGACCAGTTGGCCCAGTGGTGCATCCACAACAACCTTGAGCTCAACCCCCTCAAAACTGTCAAAATGATAGTGGACTTCAAGAAGAAGTCAGGTAGTGCACTTCCGCTAACGATTGCTGACAGTGTGGTATCACTACTGGACAAAGTCCTGGGGACCAAAATGTCCTGGAACCAGTGGCAGATCTTGCCACGGTCAAGCAAGACTTTTGCCTGGGGCGCTGCCTTCCAGAGGGCGCCGGAGCCATCCGGAGAGCGCCGCACCATGGCAAGATCCGCTACTGTGCCCCCCGCTGCCCGCTGTGTCCCCCGCTGGTCCCCGGCCGTGAAGTGAACTAGATGCTAAGCATCTAGTTTCCCTTCGTGGAGAGGACCTTTGCTGTGCGGTGCGCGATGACATCATCACGCACTGCACAGCATTGTGGGACTTGCACAGATGCTAGGGGTCATAATTGACCTCTAGTGTCTATGCTGTGCTATGGAAAAGACGTCATGACGTCTCTCCCATAGATCCGAGGAGAGGAGCGGCGCCGGCAGAGGTCTGCAGTGGTCTGGAATCAGGAGCAGGGATAGTAAGTATGCTTTTTTTTTCTCTTTCAGTGGCGCTAGTCTACAGGGGGCACAAATGTGGGCATAACTGACCACGACCCTGTATGAAGCCACATCCCTATTTTTGCCCGGGGCTCCACAACGGTTAGAACCGGCCCTGCCCGGAACTTAAATGGGGGTCCAACGTTGATGTCACTGTCGGGAAAGTGAAGCAGAGGTTGTTCTTCCTCAGGCAACTAAGAAAGTTCAACATTCCACAGAAGCTTCTGCTTCTTTTCTACTCCGCAATTGGGGAGTCGGTACTGTGCTCCTTGATACTGTTATGTTACAGCTCTGCCAGTGCGAGGGACAGATGCAGGATCCAAAAGGTGGTCAGAACCACAGAGATTATCGGGGCCGACCTTCCAGCAGTCCAGGACCTGTACCTGTTCAGAGCTAAAAAGCGGGCAATGAAGATAGTAAAGGACCAGCTACACCTCAGCCACAGCATGTTTAACTTGCTTCCTTTAGACAGGCGTTACATGGCCATCCCCGCAGGGTGCACCAGAAGCCTCAAAAGTTTATTTCCCCAAGCGGTTCGCCAGCTGAACTCCTGAACACTGACTAACTAGACGTACAAGTAACTCACTTGTGTCCCTATATACAGTACCTATCTGTCTGACTTTACTTGCCCCCCACCCATTCACCTGCTTGTCTGCTACCTACTTGGCTGTTGTATAGCAAACCGAAGACAAATTTCTAGTATACGCAAGTATACCTGGCCAATAAAGCTAATTCTGATTCTGATGCAGCCCACCAAGAAACTTTGCAATCTGGTGGACAACTATGCAATAGATAACACCTATCCTTCTGTATCAATGCCTATTTCCCCATAGATTGTAAGCTTGCGAGTAGGGCCTTCCTAGCTCGGACTGTTTGTTATTACCCAGTTTTGTCTTATCATTGTGTTCAGTTGTAAAGTGCAACAGAATTTGCTGAGCTATATAAGAAACTGTCAAATATTATATAAATAATTACACCACTGTTGAGCTCCGCATATACATTATTCCACAGAAAAGCCCCTTATTATTCCTCCTCCTCATCATAAGTCATTGCTTACTCAGATAGTCAATATCATTCGGTTTAACTGGTGAAATTTTTTTCTTTGTGAGGATTGGCAGTAGAAAGTAGGACTTTTCAGGGCTATTTCATAAGAAGACACATTTGTCTGGAGTTTATGTATGCTGGCTGGGGGAGGATGTGAGGTATGAGAACATTATTGAGTTTTTTGGGTTTTTTTCTATGAAGACTCACCTAATCATGATCATTAACTATTTGGGTTGTGGGTGGGTGGGTGGGTGTTTAGGTGGGCTGTTTAGGTTTAGGGATTTCACAGCAAAATTTTTCCATGCTAATAAAAGTATCTATAGTTGGCCATGATGCTGGCTACCTATCTCATCTATTCTAGTGCATGCACAAATGGACAATTCTCATGGAAAGTTGTTTTTTTAAATTCTGTCCAAAGGCTGTGATGTGCATTCCAATATGGCATATTGAACAGCCAACATTAGCAATTGTGGCATGCACCTGATGCAAGGGCTCATGAAAGTAGTTATTGTTGGACTACCCTAAGGCAGAGGTTCCCAAACGCGGTTCTCAAGGCACCCCAACAGTCTAGGATTTAGGTATGTCCATGGCTCAGCACAGATGGTTAAATCAAATTGACTGAGGTGCTAATTAAGTTACCTGTGGCCAAGCATGCATACATTTAAAACCTGGACCGTTGAGGTGCCTTGAGGACCGCGTTTGGGAACCCCTGCCCTAAGGTATGGCAGTGAGCAAATCTGTACATTCCTATCTAGTATTGTGCATAACTGAATTGGTCCCATATAGACATGTTTCAACTGTCAGAGAACAGTGTGTAGCTAAGAACAGGTCAGATTATGATGTTGGCCCCACTGTACTTATAATTTAAAAGCATTAACTAACGTGTGTTTGTTCATGAAATTAATCTTTTGCAACCATCTATATTAAATATATTTTTCAGTTACTTAATTTATAAAGCTCCTTAAACTGATCATTTAAAAAATTAATACTTTCTTTAATATGATAAGCAGTTTTATCTGCTTAGATATGTGGCTAATCCTGCAGAATGCTGCAGGGCTTCATGCTCCAACCTATGTGGCATAAGCTGCCAAAAACTGTTGGCTCAGTAAAGTAAAATGGACTCAGAATTGTATGAGCTTGTACAGTGAGCTCTAATGTACAGTACTGTATGTGTGTTACCCAGTGCTCAAAGTGGTCCGAGAGAGGTGGGGGAACTCACCCCCCCCACCCCCGTAGGTGCCAGGGCCACACCCTAACCCCTCCCACTATGAAGATGCCACACCCACAGCCCCTCCCACCTGTTGTCACACCCCTGGCTTCTCCCCTCAAGAGAGCAATGTAACAGCATCACTCACCCTGTCATTGTATAATAATCACAGTTTATGATATAATTGCAGAGTGAGTGATGCTGCTACATTGCTCTCTTCCACCCAATATTGTTCTCTTTAGCAAGGCCAGCAGACACATGTAATGGCAGATGCTCACAGTGTAAAATTATTTATTATATGTCATGTGAAGGTAAAATTACATATAGTGCATACAATATGAAACATACAGGTATGTGGTGATACAGGTTAAAAAAAAACCCAGAGTACTGTCCACTGCTTTAGCCTGTATAATCACATACCTGTATGTGTAATATTGGAAAGAGAAAGAGACAGACAGAGACACAGAGAGAGAGAGACGGAGAGAGACACAGAGAAAGAGAGAGATACAGAGAGAGAGAGAGAGAGAGAGAGAAAGAGAAAAAGAGAGAAAAAAAAAAGAGTAAGAAAAAGGGGTCAGGTCTGCTTACCCGCTTATATATGTGACACATGCGCACACAGGAACGAGGCGGCACTCTCCGGATTTCAAATAGAAAGTAGTGTATTCAAAATTTAATCTCAAAGTGCAAAGTGCATAACAGGTACAGACGTTTCAACACCACACAGGGAGTTTTTTTCAAGATACAAATGCTGCAAATTTTGTTATTTGCAGCATTTGCACCTTGAAAAATCTCCCTGTGCGGTGTTGAAACGTCTGTACCTGTTATGCACTTTGCACTTTGAGATTAAATTTTGAATACACTACTTTCTATTTGAAATCTGGAGAGTGCCGCCTCGTTCCTGTGTGTGCATGTGTCACATATATAAGGGGGTAAGCAGACCTAACCCAGGGAACCCATCTTTCTCTATTATACATCCTGGATGGCACCCCAGTGGTTGTTCATATTTACATTGAGTGCCAGCTATATATGACTTTATATATAACACTGTGTCGGCGGCGCTCAGGAAATAAGGACATTCATGTACAGGTGTAAGCTTCAACGTTTCGAAGGTTTAATCCTTCGTATATATGTGTGTGTATTTATATAATCTTACACTGTGAGCATCTGCCATTAAATGTGTCTGCTGGGCTGGCTAAAGAGAAAAATAATGGGTGGAAGAGAGCAATGTAGCAGAATCACCAACAGAGTTTTTCTCAGTCGTATTGTGTCCAAATATATGAAATATATATTAACATAGGCAGTTGAGATGAGTTATAAACTTACAAATAAATATATAATATGCAATTGCTTGGGTTGTTTTTTTTTTATTACATGTTTTGTGCAGCAGCAGTGTGATTGAATCCGTCTCCGGCTGTCCCATCCCCTTTACGTCAGCGTGGCTGGGTACTTAGAGTCAGGGGGGTACTTAGAGTCAGGGCAGCTCCTCTGCTCCCTTTAGCTGCAGACGTGCAATGTCATTATTTCCGCCGCCGGCAGAGGGTCTGGAGGAGGCAGGTCACGCTAAATCAATCATTCCTTCTTTAACGCCACCCACCACCACATCATTGATATCGGTGGCCACGGTGCCGCTGGGCAGCGCATGGGGAGGCCCGGAACTTGAAGCCAGCCTCAGCTTACTATTGATTCTTTCCGGCTGTCCCTAACCCAGGACTTGAAGCCGCCTCAGCCTGAGCCTTCTATTTTCCTATAGTCCTCTCGGCGCTGCCTGTGTGGCTAGTTTAAGTGATTAGTGTTCTGCCTCCAATTAGGGGAGCCGGAACACAGTAATACCTTGTTCTGATCCGATTTAACCTCTGCCCACACCCTTTTTTCACTAGTAACACCCCAGCAGCATTAACACCAGCACCACTCATTCACTAATAACATCCCCAGCAGCACTAACATCTATACTCCATATTCATTAATAACACCCTTAGCAGCACAGACACCCCACATTGACTAATAGGATCCCAGCTACACCCCTTCCCCACCCTTCATTCACTAACAACTCCCCAACCTCAGAATATCACTCATAAACCCATAAACTTGTAATATGTTTGACGCCCCCACACCCTCCCCTCCACTCACTTGCCTGCTGATGTATGCTAGTGTGGGTTGCTGTATGATCCACAGCCAGAGGAGAGGGAGAGGGTCCCGTCATTGAGGAGGAACCGAATGAAGAGGTAGAGGCTGGGCAGGCACTGCTGTCTGCATGCCCGCTCTTAACTGCATGCAGCACAGCGCGGTCCTCATGTCTGTCTGCCCTGCTCCTCTGCACTGCTGTGCGCCACGGGAATAAGACGAGGCGTCGCTCCGTGACGTTATCGCGTCTTATTCCCATCATGCCACTGAAAGGAGGAGGTGGACCATGTCCCTGTAGTGCGCGCGCCTACCCGAGCAGCATCTATTGTTATGGCCGGGCCGGGCTGCACACACTAGGAACGCAAACTACACCAGGCAGCCGCAGAGCTGCCTGTACAGATAGCTGCGGAGATCGGGCAAGGTGGGCTGGCGGAGGCGGAACGCGTTCCGCCTCCATACACAAGTGACAGAACGCAGTTCCGCCCCGTTCCGGCCCACTTTAACCCCTGGTGTTACCTACCACTTGCTACTTCAGCTTTATTTTATTACAACTTTAACTGTTTTACAAGACAAGGCTCATAAATTTGTCCATTCAGTTTCTATATCTTGTCTAACCACAATAGGCCCAAAGAAAAATACTGGCGTAACTGTGTCCACAAACCTACCTTATCTTCCTTTCCACTGGCATCTGCTATCCTATTGGCCATTTCCAACACCTCTCATAACTGCTGTTCCACTGTTGCCCCACCTACATCTATTCGAACAGATGTATAATTGCTCTTCCCATGCTCTCCCCCATTCTCATCTCTTTGTTTTGCCAATGTGGAACAAACAACCAACAAATACATTTATAATAATGCAAAACCACTCCACCAAATGTTTAATTAAATGAGTACTGAGCATTATTTTTTTTTAAATCAAATTTACATATTTTATTGATATTTGTAAATAAAACATATAACAAACAGCTTCTTAATTAGATGATGAACTAATTTAGTTTTACCCGGGCTTCACCCACTCTGTGGAATGCACTCCCACGCACAATAAGACTCTCCTCTAGTCTCCTAACCTTTAAACGTTCCCTGAAAACTCACCCCTTCAGACAAGCCTACCAAATTTCAGACCCACATACAACCTTCAATGCTTCCCTATCCCCTCTGTACAGTCCACATAACCTCACATTTTGTCTTCCAACATTGCTGGGTGATCATATCATACAACCCATTAAGAACCTAGCAATGTGGGGAACCATTATGTAACAGGTAGCATCTATCCTTGTGTACCAATGCCTATTTCCCTATAGATTGTAAGCTTGCGAGCAGGGCCTTCCTACCTCTGTCTGTCTGTCTTTGCCCAGTTTTGTTCTATAACTGTTGTTCTAATTGTAAAGCGCAATGGAATATGCTGCGCTATATAACAAACTGCTAATAAATAAATAAATAATTTAGCTAACACATAAATTACAGATTTTGCACACTAACATGTACTGTAGATCCAAACAGGAGAGAAGACAAGGAGTTCTGGGTCCGGCACCTGCGCAATGGATCTGGTAGGTGCCGGGACCAGCATATATGCACTCCTCAGATGCTGTGGTGTGACTGTGAATGCACAAACCCATGGCTTCTATGGACTGCATTGGCTGCAGGCAATAGAAGCCAACTAGGACTGATGAGGCAGGAAATCTTTGAATCAAGCCAAGCTTCCAAACATAAGTTTTAACCACATTGGTTAGATAGTCAAAATAAATGTTCTAGCATATTCAGGGCCAGTGCTAAGGTATTTGGTGCCCCCTGCAAACCATAAATTTGCGCCATCCCATACTTTACAAAGGGACAGAGTGCACCTATGGAAAAAAGGGAGTTATCTCTCAAGGAAGAGGCGTGGCCACACAATAGCACCCCCCATTTAAAAATATGTCACATACTGTAGTATCACAATCTTATTCACAATACATCGCACGTACTAGTGCTGCTTATTCACATAATGCTCCCAGTAGTAATGCCACTTATACACATAATGCCCCAGAAGTAGCGCCACTTATACACATAATGCCCCAGAAGTAGTGCTGCTTGTACATATAATGCCCACAGTAATAGTGCCCCTTATACACATAATGCCCCCAGCAGTAGTTGTGCTTATACACACAATGTCCCAATAGTAGTGTTGCTTATACACATAATACCTCCAGTAGTAGTGACAATTTTACACATAATTCCCACAGTAGTAGTGCCACTTATACACATAATGCCCCCAGTAGTAGTGCTGCTTATTCACTTAGTGCCCAGAGTAGTAGCGCTCCTTATACACCTAATGCCCCCAGTAGTAGTTCCGCTTATACAAATAATGCCCCCAGTAGTAGTGCCACTTATACACATAATGTCTCCAGTAGTAGTGTCACATATACACACAATGACATAATTGTAGTGCAGCTTATACACATAATGCCTACAGTAGTACTGCTGCTTATACACATAATGCTCACAATAATAGTGCCGCTTATACACATAATGCCCACAATAGTACTGCCACTTATACACATAATGCCCTTAGTAGTAGTGTTGCTTATACACATAATGCCCCTGGTAGTAGTTTCACTTATACACATAATGTCCCTAATAGTAGTGTCAGTTATACACATAATGTCCCAGGTAGTAGTGTCACTTATACACATAATGTCCCTAGTAGTAGTGCCACTTATACACATAATGCCCCAAGAAGTGGTTCTGCTTATACACATAATGCCACCAGTAGTGGTGTCGCTTATACATAATACCCCCAGTAGTGGTGTCATTTATACGTAATTCCTTCGGTAGTGGTGCCACTTATACATAAGGCCCCAAGTAGTGGCATCACTTATACACATAATGTTCCCAGTAGTGCTGCCGCTTATACATAATGTCCCCAACAGTGGTGCTGCTTATACATAATTCCCCTGGTAGTCATAATGCTTATACACATGATGCATTCAGTAGTAGTGTCGCTTATACATAATGCTCCCAGTAGTAGTGCTGCTTATACATATAGGGATGATCTGTCATTATGTGGTAAAAGTGGTATCAGCACATGGTATGTGCACTGATACCTCTTCTCCCTCATGTAATACTCTGGTCGGTGCAGGCTCAATGACAGGGGCCCTATCCATATTGGCGCTGCTATCTAAAAGATAGCATGCCGATATGAGGGGGTTATGTATGAATAGTCAGCATTGCTGACCATTCCAACACCTGCAGCTATCGATTTCAACAGCCCATACACTATGGCTCATGTGCAGTCACACTTGCTTCTCTGGCCGGCTCACAGGGCATGCACGAGATCTTGCTAATATTGCAAGATCTCACAAGGAGCCCAGAGCTGGCAGTTGCTGCAGCCAGTGACAGAGCTTTTCCTGGCTGCAGTGACTGCCAGCTTCGGGCTCCTCGTGAGATCTTGCGATATTAGCGAGATCTTACACATGCCCAGTGAGCTGGCCGGGGAAGCAAGTGTGATGGCACATGTCCACTGCTGTTGCAGCCGCCAAAGAAGAAAGCTGATATTGGAGGATACATACTCTATCACCAGAGAGGTGAGCTATCGCACTACCATATCTGCAGCAAGCATGTTAATACATGCTGGCAAAGTATGTACCCGATTCACTGCGATAATGCTACCCAATAATGCCTGCAGAAGTGTTACTTACACACAGTGGGTCTTATTCAGACCCGGATGCAGCCATGAGTTTGTATGCAGCGGCTGCTACCATCAGGTCTGCACATGCGCACTGGCCATAGTGCGCATGCATGGCCCTTTACTATGCGGCCACAAGGTGACTGACAGTGGTAGCCATCAGGGGTGCATCGACCTGGCGTTTCGCAGGTGTGGCAGACAAAACGTGGGGCTTATCAGGAGCATTTTTGGGTTGGCTGCATGATGTCACATGCAGCCGCTCTGAGAAAAAAAATGGTGCCGGACCTCTGGCCAGCGTAGCCATGCTGTGCAGACAGGGGACAACCTTAAATCAATGCATTCACAATTAAATAGCTAATGCATTGCTGAGCGGTTCCACACACATGCTGGGCAGCCTTGCCCTGTGCTGGGAGGCCCCCAGCATGTGAGTAGATGGACACACTTCTTGCTGTGGAAGCAAGATCTGCACCCATTTCTGAATAACCCCCATTATGCCCAAACACACATACAGATACAAATACCATACACACACACTTTCTCTCTCACTCTTTTTCTATCCACTTACCACAGTCTGACTGGCCCGGATCTACAACAGCTTGGTCCAGTGTAGCTCTGCCCTCTTAGCACATTTAGCATCGGTAATTATGTCATTACTGATACGTGGCTTGCATTGGGGGAATGATAACGCCCAAGCGGACAATCAGATCAAAATTTGGATTGCACCTCCAGTAGGTAGAATTTAATAAACTACAAAAATGTCACTATTTACTATATCTGCTACAGGTGCTCCTCAGGTAATGCCAAGAACCACGGATTAATGTTTACTTACATTAAGATGTCTCAAATTTACAGCTCTATTGATTTACCACATTTTTAACACTCATTTATATTTACAACTGAAGAGCGGGTAGAGCAGCTAGTCTTATATTTAAGCAAAAAAAGTGATAATGTAGCAAGTGTTTTTATTCTTCAATGCAGAGATTCACAAAATGCGATTACAGTCCAGGTTTTAGGGATATCTATGCTTCAGCACAGGTGACTTCATTAGTACTTCAGTCAATTTGATTTAACCATCTGGACTCAAGCATGGATATCTGTATGTAAAACCTAGATTGTGTGGGTGGAGTTTTGTAAACTCTGTTCCAATGTCATGTCCTCTCAGCTGCTACTTATAGTACAGCTAACGGGATATAAATAATGTGGGGATACTGGATTTATATCTTCCCTTTTGTATTCTCATAGGACAGATTCACCTTAATAAAGGTGAATAATTGTTAGGGCGTATTACTCTAGCACCATTATAGGTTCATGGCACGGATCACACAGGAAACAAGGAATAGAAAAGGCACAATAATACCTTTTATTACACAACATGCAGGAGTGGTTCTAGACATGGGCGAGCAGGGCAGGTGCCCGGGGCAATGTGGCCCACTGGTGCGACCGCAGTCAACCTGCAAGCACCCGCCGCCAACTCGCACCCTGCATCCTGCACTCTGGCTGCAGCAAGTGCCGTGGGCAGTGTGGGCATCCACTGCAGCCGGAGCCGCTGCAGCTGGTTCCATTTTCAGACAGACACTAGAGGCCATAATTGACCTCTAGTGTTTGTGTGGCACTGCTATGGGAGAGACGGCATGACGTCTCTCCCATAGAGAGGAGCTGGCGTCGGCCAGAGATGGCACAGCAGAGGCAGCAGCAGTCGGGAAGCAGGAGCGGGGCTGGTGAGTATTTTTTGTGTGTTTGTAAGTGGTGCTACAAGGGGGCATATCTACTGGTGGCACAACTAATGGGGGCATCTCTACTGGGGGCACATCTAAGGGGGCATAACTACAGGGGCACCTCTACTGGTGGCACATCTAATGGGGGCACATCTAAGGGGGCATAACTACAGGGGCACCTCTACTGGGGGCACATCTAGTGGGGCAAATATACAGGGGGCATCTCTACTGGTGGCACAGCTAAGGGGGTGTAAATTCAGGGGCATCTCTACTGGGGGCATAACTACTAGGGGCACATCTACTGGGGAGCAAATCTACAGAGGGCACAACTACAGGGGCCATGCCCCTTCCCTATGAAGCCACACCCCTATTTTTATGTGCACTATCGGTGCACACGAACCATGTTGTACCTGTCATGGGGAGGGAAGGGGGGAAGAGGAAACTTTCACCCTGGGCGCCACAGTCTACAACCGGCCCTGACAACATGCAATGTAACAGTATAAGCAGTAACCACAATATAATATATTCAATTATGAGAGAAATAGCATTAATTATCAAAACACATTAAGAGTCTTCCACCCCCTGACAGTCTCTGAGCCTGTGCACTATTCAGCATATAGAAATCATGATCTTGCCAGCACAAGCGGACTGCAAAAATGTATTGTGGTCTATCCAATTAGGTGAGAGTTGTTTCACGAAACTCACAGACATACGCTTAGATGCTTACTCCCCAGAATTCTCCAATCCGATTAAAAAAGCCTATACCTGGTACACACAGTGTCGGTTTGTGAATTGTTAGCCATATGCGATGTGATCTCGTAACTCGCACCTAATTGGATTGACCTCAATGATGGATAACCCATCCTTGTTGTGTTACACTATCCACACTATATCCAAAACAAATCTTGCTACTCCTGGCTGCTTAGCCTGATGGTGCTGTACCATTACCAGTCACAGTTCCTCCAGTTGGTACATCAGAACAATTGCAGTATAGAAAAATCCTATTTTCCCTATAGAATGGAAATTTTCTCTATAGATTGTAAGCTTGTGAGCAAGGACTTCCTACCTTTATGACTGTCTGTTATTACCCAGTTTTGTTTTATCACTGTTGTTTCCAATTGTTAATCATAACAGAATTTGCTGTTCTATATAAGAAATTGTTAATAAATAATAAATATCCTTGTGAAGTGAGCTATAAGTAGTATTTCTGAAGTTTGTTGCTAATAGTGCATTCTTGCTGTGAGGATTTAATGTAAATTGTAGTGCCGTTTGGAGGTCCTAGGGCTGAATCAGGGTAAGCTGGCTCACAATTTAGATATATTTCTGGATGTGCTGTTATCATGTAACCTTATAGTAGACAATTATATGTCCCAGTGTGGGTACTGTTATCATGCAGTTTAGGGGCCTCTAGTATCAGAGAAGCCTTGACTTTGGCCTGGAGGCTTACCATATTTTTTCAAATATCTGTAACTAAGATCTCTGAATTATCTCCTACTACGTAGTTTTTCAAATCTTATTGCTAATACCCTTTGGTGTAATGAGGAAAATCTATTTTGTGTATCTTTCAAAAAAATTTTTAAGGCAAGTCCCCTGTTAAATGTCAGTTGTCCAGTAATGATGGAAAGTCCACAGCTATACAATTACATTTGCCAGTGGTTCCCAAAAGCAGTCCTTAAGTAACCTCAACAGTCTAGGTTTTAGGGATATCTCTGCTTGTGCTGATGGTATAATCAAACTGACTAAGGTACTAATTTAGTAACCTGTGTCTAAGCATGTATATCCTTAAAACCAGGCTGTTGCCTTGAGGACCGCATTTGGGAACCACTGGCATATGCGCTACTGCATCATGTTCAAAGCCTTGTTATGAGTTCTAATTATAGGCAGTACCATCCTTTGTAACTCTGGGCCTGTTTTATGTCTTTTAACCAAAAGCAAAAAAGCAAGCAACTGGGCAAAAACATATTGCACTGCAGGTGGGGAAGATGTAATGTGCAGAGAGATTTGGTTTTAAGTTGCAGTGTTAAAATAAAGCTGTCTGAAATTTTGGACAACAGGCAAAAGCAGCCAGTATTTACCCTGCACAGAAAAAAATATAAATGTATTTGCTCTCCTTGCATGGCAACATTGTTTGTTCCAGTCTGAAAATACTATGACATCATTGAGAACTTCACTTTTTTTGAGAAATATACTAACTACTGTATACAATAATGTAATCACTAAAACTCTAATAATGGAGGTCATTCCGAGTTGTTCGCTCGCAAGGCGATTTTAGCAGAGTTGCTCACGCTAAGCCGCCGCCTACTGGGAGTGAATCTTAGCATCCTAAAATTGCGAACGACGTATTCGCAATTTTGCGATTATAAACTTCTTAGCAGTTTCAGAGTAGCTTCAGACTTACTCGGCATCTGCGATCAGTTCAGTGCTTGTCGTTCCTGGTTTGACGTCACAAACACACCCAGCGTTCGCCCAGACACTCCCCCGTTTCTCCAGCCACTCCTGCGTTTTTTCCGGAAACGGTAGCGTTTTTTCCCACACGCCCATAAAACGGCCTGTTTCCGCCCAGAAACACCCATTTCCTGTCAATCACACTACGATCGCCTGAGCGAAGAAAAAGCCGTGAGTAAAAATCCTAACTTCATAGCAAATTTACTTGGCGCAGTCGCAGTGCGGACATTGCGCATGCGCACTAAGCAGAAAATCGCTGCGATGCGATGAAATTTACCGAGCGAACAACTCGGAATGTGGGCCAATATTTTTTCATTTTATATTATCATTTTGATCATACACATCTCATTGCATAGATTTACTCATAGAAGAACAATATAATGGATTTTTGATATATTAAAGATATAAACAATTGTAAATATTGTTAAAGGCCATTGTGTTCTGTTGTTGTGACCTTGGAGGACAATTGTCTGTAAACAAAATAACAAGTAGGCCTCCTACTTACACCTCCCTGTTTTTGTTATTTTAAATTGTTCAGGTGCTTTGGTGGCAATTTAGAATACGTTTAGATAATGTGTTAATCCTTAGTTTGCTCAAAACATTCCATTTATGTTCCATAAAACAGCCCACACAATGGTTCTCTCATTACTCTCTCTGTGATCCTCTCACTTTCTTCTCCAGTATTTCCCCTCCCCTTCCAAGGTTCTGTCATGTCACATGCCCCCTATTTGGTCATTTCCCATCCAGGGTTCTTTAGCTTGTCATACTGTAAGGGTTATTTCACAACCCTCTTCAGAATTGCTTTATCTACCCCCTGAAGGATTCTCTCACTTTCTCTTTCTCCAGGTTGCTCTTTCTCCCCAACCCTCACTCCCCAAAACTCTCAATGAACCATGCCATCCTGGGTTAACTTATTCATTCTCCACCATGGTTTTCTCACTACCTTCGTGACTATCTCCACCCTCTATCATTCTATCAGTATTCCCTATCATCCAAAGTTCTCTCACTCCTGCTCACCCTCCAGGTTTCTCTCACTCCCCCCTCCCCCAACCAATATTGGAGATATTTAAATATTACTCAACAGCAGTATCTTCGTAACCAATTTTCTCAATTCATCAAACACATTTTATGATGTTAAAGACACTCTTCTGGTATAATAATCACTTTTCAAAATTCTATCTTAGATCCATTACTTCTTACAAAACACGTGAGTTATTACAGATATCTATGAAAGCTGCTATGGGATCTTGTCCACAAGCCAAAAATAATAAATTTAAATCTTTTGCACACCAAACACTGCCAACTTTTCTGCCAAAATTTCACAAAATCTTACTTGTGTAAACAAAGTCTCACACCCTTTTTATACTTAAGCTGGCCAAAAAGTTTCTACTGGTATTGGAAAGGGTGTGTGTTACATTCTTGCATGTTCTAAATCTGTTAACTACAAATCATTATTTATATTTATATATTACAATTAAAGCTACTTGATACATTAATTTTAGCAAAATTACACATGAGATGGAGAAACGGCAGCAACATCTTTTTTTCACTTACAATCAATTTGATGAGTTACATTTATTGTAATAGTAATGTGATCTATGAGGTTTCTACAACATTAATATGTTTAATTATTAGCACTGCTTTAAAAAACACATCAGATATGTGTTATTTATTCTATGGTATTGTCATCGGATATAAAGCAGCAATATCTTTTAAAAGGCAATACATCATATGACTATGATATTAATGCATGCCATATCATTAATTGTAGTTAAATTCAACAATTTTCAGCAACTGTGTTAATTTATAATTTGAAACTATATCTAATACCTTTATAACATATAGCTTAGCCATATAGACTGATATATTTTGTTAGTTTCTGAATCACCTATCAGCAGCAATTAGTTATTTTCATAATCTTGGATGTACACTATTATATTAATGTTTCTACTTCTTTTTTTTTGTTTTTTTTAGTTCAATAAGCACATATTCTGTAGTAAATATATCCTATATCTGCCTTTGGACTCCAAGTGACTTTTTGGAATTTATATAGTAAACACAGATCAAAATAAGATACAATATTTAGGTGGTCTACAATATTTCTATCTCTTTTAACTAGAGATGATCAGTTCAGTTCTCAGAGAACTGAACCCCCCCCCCCCCCCCCCCGAACTTCACAATTCGAGCTGGGAACCGAGTCTGGCTCGGTACTTCTTGCCAGACTTGGATCCCAGAATGAGGCAAAACATCATCCTCCCGCTGTTGGATTCTCACAGGATTTGTATTCGATATAAAGAGCCATGCATTGCCACCATTTTCACTCTGGACTTGGAGACCTCTGTCTCTCTCTCTGTGTGGTGGCATCAGGTGGGGTCAGTGTGTGCTATCTAGGGGTGCTGTCCTGTCACTGTGGTGTCCCTGTGCTGTTAGGATTGCTGCACTGTCACTGTGGTGTCATGTGTTGTTAGGGGTGCTTCAGCTGTACATGGGTCTGTACATGGGTGTTGCTGTCCTGGCTGTCACTGAGCTATACAGGGGCACTGTCCTGCATGCTATGAAAATACAGGGGTGCTGCGAAAATACTGGGGTGCTGGCCCTGTCTTATATGCTGTAAAAATTCAGGGGTGCAGTGAAAATAAATGTACACTGGCCATGTCCTGTATGCTGTACAAATACAGGGGTGCTGTGAAACTAAATGTACACTGGCCCTGTCCTGTATGCTGTACAAATTCAAGGGTACTGTGAAAATAAATGTACTGTACACTGGCCCTGTCTTGTATGCTGTAAAAATTCATGGGTGTTGTTAAAATACAGGGGTGCTGGCCCTGTATTGTATGCTGTAATAATACAGGGGTGCTCTGAAAATACAAGGGTGCTGGTTCTGTCCTGTATGCTGTAAAAAATACAGGGGTGCTGTGAAAATAAATGTACACTGTTCCTGTCCTGTATGCTGTACAAATTCAGGGGTGCTGTGAAAATAAATGTGCACTGGCTCTGTCTTGTATGCTGTAAAATTACAGGGGTGTTGTTAAAATACAGGGGTGCTGGCCCTATACTGTATGCTGTCAAAAATATAGGGTTGCTGTGAAAATAAATGTACTGTTGCCCTGTCTTGTATGCTATAAAAATACAGGGGTGCGGTGAAAATAAATGTACACTGGCCCTGTCTTGTATGTTGTAAAAATTCAGGGGTGTTGTTAAAATACAGGGGTGCTGGCCCTGTCCTGTATGCTGTAATAATACAGGGGTGCTGTGAAAATACAATGGTGCTGGTTCTGTCCTGTATGCTGTAAAAAATACAGGGGTGCTGTGAAAATAAATGCACACTGTTCCTGTCCTGTATGCTGTACAAATTCAGGGGTGCTGTGAAAATAAATGTGCACTGGCTCTGTCTTGTATGCTGTAAAATTACAGGGGTGTTGTTAAAATACAGGGGTGCTGGCCCTGTCCTGTATGCTGTCAAAAATATAGGGTTGCTGTGAAAATAAATGTACTCTTGCCCTGTCTTGTATGCTATAAAAATACAGGGGTGCGGTGAAAATAAATGTACACTGGCCCTGTCTTGTATGTTGTAAAAATTCAGGGGTGTTGTTAAAATACAGGGGTGCTGGCCCTGTCCTGTATGCTGTAATAATACAGGGGTGCTGTGAAAATACAATGGTGCTGGTTCTGTCCTGTATGCTGTAAAAAATACAGGGGTGCTGTGAAAATAAATGTACACTGTTCCTGTCCTGTATGCTGTACAAATTCAGGGGTGCTGTGAAAATAAATGTGCACTGGCTCTGTCTTGTATGCTGTAAAATTACAGGGGTGTTGTTAAAATATAGGGGTGCTGGCCCTGTCCTGTATGCTGTCAAAAATATAGGGGTGCTGTGAAAATAAATGTACTCTTGCCCTGTCTTGTATGCTATAAAAATACAGGGGTGCGGTTAAAATAAATGTACACTGGCCCTGTCTTGTATGTTGTAAAAATACAGGGGTGCTGTGAAAATAAATGTTCACTGGCTCTACCCTGTATGCTGTAAAAATACAGGGGTGCTGTGAAAATAAAGGGGCACTGTTCTGTATGCTGTAATAATAAAGGGGTGCTGTCCTGTGAAATGGAGAACAAAAATTTGGAGGAAAAAATAGTGAAAGATCAGGAACCACTTTCAGTTCCTAGTACTAGTGCTAAAGCTGCTGCTGCCACCAGTCATGACATTGATGATGCAATTCCATCAATGTTGTCTGCTAAGGCTGATGCCCAATGTCATAGAGGGCATGTAACATTGAAGAAGCAAAAATTAAGACCCCCAAACAAATTAATTATCTGATAAGAAATGTAAAATTGACAATATGCTATTCACGACACAAAGTGGCAAGGCTAAAGCCTTGGCCTATGTACATGACTGGTGGTACAGCTTCTCATGAAGATTGAAGTCCTCCTCCCTCTCAAATTTTTTTTAAAAATGAAGCTTGTTAAAGTAAAGGAAAAACAACTGTGCATTCACAAATCCCCCAGGAGAGTCCAACTGTGTCCGCGGTTGCAAATTATAGGCTTCACCTCCCTAAGACTGTATGGGAAGAGGAGACTCCTATCACTCTTTGTACACCCCCTGCAAGTGCTGGGAGGAGCACCACTAGTCCATTTGCTGATATTGAGATTGAGGATGTCACTGTAGAAGTACACTAGGATGAGCAGGATACTGGTGTAACTGGCGCTGAAGAAGAAGTTGACGATGAGGATTCTGATAGTGATGTGGTTTGTTTGAATAAGGCACTAGTGGAGACAGTTGGCCATGGAATGAAAAGCTTATTGTCTTGCCTGGGCAAAATACCAAAAACTCCACCTCTGTGAGGATGAGGATGAGGATGTAAACACTGAAGGGGGTGAGGAATTGGAGGATGAGGACAACAACTTGCCTCTGTAGAGCCAGTTTGTGCAAGGAGAGATTAATTGCTACTTTTTTAGTGGGGGCCCAAACAAAGCAATCATTTCAGCTAGTCATGTGGCTGACCCTGTCGCTGAAATGACTGGTTTGTTAAAGTGTGCATGTCCTTTTTATATAACATAAGGGTGGGTGGGAGGGGACAATTCCATCTTGCACGTCTTTCCTTTGTCTGCCACATCATTCCAGAGGTGCTGCCCTATATGCCTCTCTGACATATCAGTCCAGGGGTGCTTCCCCAGTGCCGTTTAGTCCAGGGGTGCTGTTGCCTGTCTGCTGTGCTGTTTAATTCTCCTGAGTTTGAGTTTTTTATCATTAAATATTCAGCATGTGAACAAACAATCAATTAAATTAAAATTCTGTGCTTCTGTCCCACGCTCACAGCTGCTGCATCAGAACGCACCACCATTACTCCATGTGTTGTGGGTGTTGTGATCCAAGAAATCTTGGGAACCACTGGTTTAACCTTTGGTGGTTTCCTGGGGTGCTGCCTATGCTGTATAAGTCCAGGGGTGCTGCAATCTGTTATATTAGTTCCAGGGGTGCTTCTGTACTTGATCCTAGGTTTAATTTAAAACCTAGATAAAAAACATGAAACAAGCTTCAACATCACAACCAGATTTGTAAAATCATACTGTATAGCCACAAAGGTGGAAAAGTGAATTGCAATTTTGACGAAGTATTTTCCGATAAGACCTTTATTTTGTAAATGTTTTCTCCTTAATAACTGTATAATGTAAGGGCTGCTTAGGGTTGTCTCAAGTCTTTGTTATATTAGAAGAACAGAGTTTCAGTGATCTTGCATTGCATCAGCTTTCTAATGCACTACAGGACTAACTGGGCCAGGGGCTCCTGTGAGGCACAAACAGTTACTGAATAAGGCCCAGTATGGAGTCTCATGGTGGCTTACAGCCAGGAAGATGTCTGACTTGCAAGGGTCAGGCATGCTGTGGGCACAGAGGTTAGCATTGCCCTTCCTCCCACAGTCCTGCTTATAGTATGAAATTAGTTTTGACTATAGAGTGGTAAGCTCCACTAGGGCAGAGGCTGAATAACAAAAAATTCACTGCAAAGTCCTGCTTAGTACTGTACCAAACCCACCCGAACTCAACTTGCCTGATCCGGGGCTGCTGTGGTGGCTAATGAGGGGCTGCTAAAACATCTAAGGGGCTGCTTTATTTAAAAATAAAATATGAATAAAATAAACAAGACACACAGGTATACTCACAAGCATGTAACTGGGACACACAGGTATGCTCACATGCGTGTAAGTTGGAGCTGTAAAAAATGAATATAAGGCATCTGCCACAAAATATATAAATACAAATGGAATAAAAAAATGGAAAAATGAAACCCAAGAGATTTTATCCAATCTTGATCCTGTGGTATACACCAGTTTATTTGCATCCCAGCATTAAATCCTAGATTATCTTAATCCCTGAAATGGAGACGGGGGGTGCAAATTTGTAGGCTTTGGTCCCTAGTTTTTTAGTTTGTCCAGTAATATGGTAATTATATATTTGTTTTTGTTAAAGTCCTTTCTGTTCCACACCAATATAGGAGTGGAGGTTAAAGCCTGTGTGTTGTTCCTGATTGCGTGTGCCTCTCTAATTTTTAATCAACTTCTTGACACTGTCCTCTTCCTCTTGCCTCTTTTTATAATGTGAAAAGTCATCAAATGTGGAGGTGGTATGTTTGTAGCTAGCTATGATTCTGAGAACTTGGCAAGCTTTTTCCAGGGGGACCACCTGTCATTGAAATGATGGGTTTATTAAACTGTGCACGCCCTGTTTAAACAACATAAGGGTGGGTGGGAGGGCCCAAAACACTTCCATCTTGAACATCTTTTTTTTCTTTGCATGATGTACTCTTTGGGGCCTAGTATTTAAAACTGCCATCCTGGACTTCCGGTTCTGACCTCATGCTGCAAACAGCATGGTAGCTGAGCTCCCGGGACCTGCCCGACAATTTACCCCATTACAAGGCTACTTACAGCCTCTATGGACTCGGCCAACAGCGTTCCCCTCCTCCTGCACTTGGAGCGCCCTCCTGCTCCGTTCTCAGCGGCTGAAGTGCTCCCTCCCAGACCTCACCTCTGCTGATGAGCTGTGTCCCCGGCGCCTATCTCCACAGCTACCGTGCTGCCTCCCAGAGCTCTCCTCTGCCTGTAGGCAGCATTCTCTGGCTGTACTCCCCACAGCTGCCACTCTACATCCCATAGCTCCCATCTGCCTGTGAGTGGTGTTCTTCAGCCCCACTCTCCTCCAGGGTCATGCTCCTCCACAGCGCTTCCCTCTGCAGCCTGCTGGTGATCTCTAACAGTGCCTGCGGCTCTCCTGGCACATACCCTGCTCCCTCTACCGTTGCTAAGGGTAACCACTGCTGTATTCTCCAGTGCATGGAGAAATATCTGGCCGTCCACCTCTATTAAATCACAGTCTACCCGGCAAGAGAAATACAGGGCTGATTCTAATATGGCCCCAGGCACGACCACACTGCCTGCTTCTCCTGCTCCTGCGCCTAAGAAGACTGCCTGTGACCCATACTACTCCAATAATCCTCAGGTATGTCATCCCCCAGACTCTCCCATCACTTACTTAGACATGGTAGATGCAATAAAGCACAATATGGGCCCTTTATTAACACAAGCAGTGTCTGATATTTCTGCACAGCTCCAGCAATTATCTCATAGGGTTACTACCACTGAATCTCACGTGAGTAAACTGGCCCATGATATGGATGATGTACAGCATGATGTGGTTAGATTGCAAAAGGAAAATATCAACTTTGGAATAAGTTGGACAATATAGAAAACAGGTCCAGGAGAAATAATGTTAGAATTGTAGGTCTCACCGAACCTGTTATGGGTCCTGACCTGGGATCATTTGTACGATCTACTTTGCCATCTCTTCTACATATTACAGAGGAATGCAAAGACATGGTTATTGATAGGGTGTATAGGATTGGCCCCACCTACCACTCTGATGAGGCTCGCCCTAGAGTTGTAATCTTTTGATGTCTCAACTACCTCCACAAGCTGGCTATTTGGAATGCCTCTCAGAGCCAACACACTCTTATGTGTAACAAGGTGAAACTTTTGTTGTTTCAGGATTTCTCAGCAGAATTAACTCGTGCTAGAAAAGCTTTCGTTCCTGTTTGTGCTCACCTGGCCTGAGAAAAGAAAAAATTTGAATTGCTCTATCCGGCTAGGCTTCGTATTTATGTGGATGACAAGTTTTATGACTTCCAGAACCCCTCTGATGCGAATGCATTTCTCCGCAATGTGGATATAGCCTCACATGCTGCTGTTTCTGACCCTGTCTCCTCTCAGATCTGATGGACGGCATGAATACCCCTCCTTGAATCTCACTGCGCCTTCCTGAGTGTTCTCCATCCTGTTCCAGTCCGGTTATATATTTTGCATTCTCATAATGTTTTGCATTGTTATCCTGTACTCTATTGTTATTCCTCTTAGCTCACATAGTATCATATATCCCTGTCTGCTTTTTCCTTATGTAGCTGTACTGAATACTTTTATGATATACGCTTTGTAGGAACAGTTCACCTTTTTACTGTTTTTTTTTTAAATTATGATGTTTACTTTTTTTTCTCCTCCTCACTCTCATGGGGCACTAGCTAGTGTTTTCGTCTCTAACCACTTTTCTTTATGTCTTCATCTTCTTAAGCTACACTTGACGTATATATCTATAATTTGTGTTGTTTAACTCACAGATTCCCATTTATGACTTCTATTTCTTATGCTATACCGCATATCGGTGGATAACCCGTTTCCTCCCTGACATTACTGGGCATTACCTGGGACACCCATTTTTTCAACTGACTATCTGTTCACGTTCGATGACCTGAAGTCTCTATGGAATGCATACGTGGATTACTTTGGGTCCCTTGTTGGACCATTTCTCTTTGTTGGTCTATTTTTATTTGTCGTCTGTTACTTTCTTGTTCTACTTTCTTTACTGACACCTTCTGACACCATTTTTTTATTTTTCTATACATATCTGCATGATTTTCTAGCGACACTTTTCCCTCAAAATATCGACTATGTCTGTTTCCCACCTTAGAATTTGCTCATTGAACGTGGGGGGAATTAATTCACCTGCTAAAAGACACAAAATCCTTTTGTACTTGACTAAACAAAAATTAGACGTGGCCTACTTACAAGAGACACACTTTACTGATGTAGAATCCAAAAAATTGTCTATGATTGGTTGGTCGTTGGTAGTGGCAGCACCGTTCACTTCTAAGAAGAGAGGTGTGGCGATTTTAGCCAGGAAATCCATTGCTATACATGTATCATGCTCATTCCCTGATCCTAATGGCCGCTTTCTCATTGTACATGTTTTAGGTTCCCTACAATTTTGTTTATGTAATGTTTATGCACCAAATGTTACCAGAAATATTTTTTCAGTACTCTAATAGCAAAGCTTAGCTCTTCCTTGCATGAAGGCTTGATTATTGGTGAAGATTTTAACCTAGTCTCATCACTATTTCTAGACCGGTCCAATCCTTCCAGCAAATCTTCCCCTCTTCCCAAATTTGGAATTCCCCATTTTGCCGCTAGTCTGCAGACCTCAGATGTTTGGAGAGCATTTAGCCCAACAGAGAAGGAATACACTTGTCTCTTGGCAGCCCACAATACCTTATCGAGAATTTATTATTTTTTCCTTTCACACTTACTTTTCCCTGATGTTTTAGACATGTCTACTGAAACTATAATAATTTCAGACCACGCTCTTCTCTGGTTTGACCTTAACCTATCTAAAGATACTACATATCCCAGACATTGGAAGTTTCCTTCCCATCACCAGCTCTCAAAAATTTTGTGATAAACTTAAGGAGGCATGGAGGGATTACTCTGAGACCAATGTTTCCCACGCAACCTCTGACCATCCCCTCTTTTGGCAAACGGCCAAGGTGGTTTTACGAGGAATGATTATTTCATATTACTCAGTTAACAAAACGTTTTTAGGTTCTACATTTTTATCCCTCCAAACTGCATTAACGTCTGCCTACCAGGACTTTAAAAATATCCCCTCCCAGGTAATAAGATTTTATATCAGCAAGCCAGGACACACTTTGATGAACACCTTAATAATTTAGGTAACCGCCACTTATTCAATGTCATCTTCAGATATCACAAATGTGGTAATAAAACTGTCAGACTTTTGACTGATTTGCTCGATGGAACTAGGGCTCCTATGTTGATTCACCCCTTCACCATTGAGGAGGTTCTTACTACCAGCAATAATCAACAAAATGCAGAAGTATTGCATTCCTTTTACTGCTCCCTTTATTCGTTCCCTTCTACAATACCACTTTCTGACACTTCCCCTGATAACCTTGCTACACCGACCCCTTCTTGGATATACCCATCCCTCCTTCAAGTCCCGCATTCGGCCTTACTCTCCCTGATCGCTCCTATCACTCTTACCAAAGTCACAAAAACTTTTCAACATTTAAAACCTGCCAAAGCTCCTGGCCAAGATGGATACTCTGGGGAATTCTACAAATTGCTTGCTCCTGAGATAGCAAACACTTTAGTTTCATTCTATAACCACATTCTCTCTGTTAATTCTGTCCCATTATATTTTAATTCTGCTCTCATTAAACTTCTCCCTAAACCAGATAGGGATCTCTCTAATCCAGGTTCCTATCGACATATCTCCCTTTTAAATCTAGACTACAAAATCCTTACAAAAATTCTTGCTGACAGACTCAAGCATATACTCCCCCTAACAATACACCTTGATCAAACTGGGTTTATAACAGGTCGTCATTCGGCGGTCAATGTTCGTAGGGTCTTGTCAGCTATCCAAGACCTTGCAAATACCAAATCTTGTGATTCTAACATTATCCTGGCCTTGGATGCTGAGAAGGCCTTCCACATGGTTCTCCGGCCACACTTATATGACACATTATTGAAATTTGGATTTCCCTCTTCCTTTAAATCTATAATTGATTCACTATATACAGGTTCCACCTCTCAAATTTCTTGTAATGGTCTCCTTTCATCACCCTTTTGTGTTGCTCACGGTACAAGGCAAGGTTGTCCCCTCTCCCCCCTTTTGTTTGCTTTAGCGATCAAACCTCTCGCAGTTACCATTCATGCCTCCCCGGATATCTCTGGTGTGCAGGTAGACCCGTTAGAATTGAAAATATCAAGGTTTGATGATGATATGCTTTTTTTTCTCTCACATCCAACAACCTCTGTCCCCAATGCTTTAAATCGAATTTCTGCCTTCGGTAAGGTTGCAGGTCTCAAAATAAATATATCCAAATCTGAGGTTTTCCCTATTTCTTGTCCACGTGAGCTGATTCATTCTATCCCTTCTCTGTCTAGGTTTAAAAATGCAGATGACAGCCTTAAATATCTAGATATACATATCTCCCTCTCTGACCCTCTTACATACAAAGTCAATTATACATCAGCTCTAACCAAAATATCTACTTTTCTTACCACTTGGCAAGACCTCCCTCTTTCTATGCTAGGCAGAATAGCAATCATTAAAAGTATAATCTTCCCCAAACTATTTTACCTTATCCAAATGTTACCTCTTTCTCTGACTCCCTCTAACTTTGCTTCTTTTGATCGATTGATCGCCAAATTTATTTGGAAACAAAAACGAGCTAGAATATCACTCTCAAAACTTAAAGCTTTAAGGCAAAACGGAGGTTTAAAACATCCAAATTTACATATATATTCCTTATCTATTTTATACCATTATGTTAGTGATTGGCTGTTGCACACCTCTTCATACACTGACAAATAGTTGGATTGTGCTCTCTTTCATCCATACTCTCCAAGTGCTTTTCTACACTCTCTACAATCAGATATCCCCCCAATATACTTAATCATGTTATCTTTAAAGATACTTACAAGGCATGGCTCTCCATCAATAGAAGATTAAACAGATTTTCATGCCTCCCCACATATAACTATATGGGGAAATCCAAACTTCCCACCATCTTTGTCAAATCCCCTCTGTTTGCTGGAAGGATAAAGGCCTATCTCTCATATCCAAAGTATTCGATCCAGATGGTGCTGTGCTTCCATTTTCTGTACTTCAGACTATTTATGACTTACCCAGTAACCAATTCTTTATGTACTTACTGATTAGTAATTTTGCACTTTCTTTAAAACCTATTGCTCTTGAATCTAGGGCTACGGATTTTCTGGTATCTTTGCTTCACTTACAGACCTGTACACCTTACAGAACCTCTCACTTATATTCTAAACTCCTTCCTGACCCTGCCACTACATCACAATTCACGGTTGATAACTCCTGGCATCAAGATATTCCTTCGTTGATCTCCCCCACTGACATTTTTGGTAATTTTACCTGGGCCATTAAATGGCTCCAATCTGCATACTTACAGGAAGTCCACTATAGAACCATATATAGGGCATATATTTCTCCTGCTCAAAGAAGCCATATGGTTCCTGACAAAACAGGAGCTTGCCCGAAATGCACTCTCCAGCCCGCTAAATTTATACACTGTTTTTGGTCCTGTGGTAAAATTAAGAAATTCTGGCATAAAGTTATTGGATTCATTAATCAAATTTTTCAAATTCATGTAATCCCTGATGTCCTAGCTTGCTTGTTTGCTAATTTCTCCAATTGGGCTCTCAGTCCTCATAGATTAGAATGTCACCCACTGCTCACTGTAATAGTTACAGTTGCACGGAAGGTGATTTTGTTACATTGGATTTCTAAATCAAGTCCGACTCTCTCTGAAGCTCTTCAGAAATTGCTTCAATTGCTTTATTTGATAGGAATTGGGCTTTTCTAAATTCTTTACTAAATGGAATCCATATATTAATTCTCCTTTGGATAAAGAAGCAGTTACAAATATTTTTGAAGGCACTGAATGGTTCCTACATCATTCTGCTACCTAAACATCTATTGTATACTATTTCTGATTATACGCTTATGGTACTATCAACACCTTTGAAACCGTATTATTCTTTCTCTCACGTTCAAGGTCTAGATCGAGTAGATTTGGGATCACATTTTATGTATCTCTTCTGCATGCAAATCTAATATATATTTATATTTCTTTTTTCTTTTTGTTCTAGAAAATCAATCTCTGCCTTCTCTTTTCTGGTGTCACCCTTTCTTCTTCCTTTCTTTTGTCTATTTCTTTCTTTTTTTATTTTCCGCTTATGGCTAGATGTATATTAGCCAGATTGGTTTTTTTCTTTCTTTCTCACCCACTTCCCTTTTCCTACTATCTATCTTGTACTATTCTGTCTTTTAATATGGCAATTTACTATTATATTTTCTTTTTCTATATACCTTAAGTATGATGTTCACTCCATAGTATTTTCTACACAATGTTGTTGTTTCTTTCCCAACTAATGCGATCTATATTATGGATATACTGTACATTCCAATTTGACTTTTCCATTATTTTACTGGTTGCAGTTGATCTGTTACCTTTGTTTTTTCGTAATTTATTTAGATATAGCTTCCTCGATATTACTATGCTATACTGCGTTATTGCATTAATAATGTGTACTTGTGGCTTTAAGTTACACCGTACTATGCCAATTTAAAAACCAATAAAATTGTTTGAAAAAAAAAACAACTGCCATCCTGTCTGCCACTGCAGTGCTATTCCTAGATGGGCCAGGTGTTTGTGCCGCCCACTTGTGTCGCTTAGCTTAGTCATCGAGGTACCTCTGTGCAATCTTTTGGCCTAAAAACAATATTGTGAGGTGTAAGGTGTTCAGAATAGACTGGGAATGAGTGGAAATGACCAAAATTACACCAAAATTCTGTGATTTTAGCTGTTTTTATGTTGTTGTTTTTTAAAATCATCCAGATCCAAAACCAAAACCAAAACTCGAAAGGGTGGTTTTGGCAAAGCCAAGCCAAAACCAAAACACAAAAGTAGAATTAGAACCAAAACCAAAGCACAAAACACGAAAAGTGCCTACCGCACATCTCTAGTTATAGTACATACCAAAAATAAACAATGATTAACTGCCCTAACCATTGGAACCTCTCACATAACTGAATCTGCCCTCAAAGCAGTCAAAAAAAATTCACTGCTGTCCAAATTAGGGGGCTACTCAGAAATGGATGCAGATTTTGCTCTCGTAGCAAAATCTGCATACATATACTCACATGCGGGTGTGTACTACAATATCACGGCGGTTGTGATCCCGGTGCCCAGCATACCCAATCATCGGAATGCCAGCAGTGGGGCGAGTGCAAAAGAGCCCCTTGCAGGCTTGCTGCACTTGCCACACTGTGAGCACGGTGGCTCACTACGCACGCCGCGCTATTTATTCTCCCTCCAGGGGGGTGTCATAGACACCCCAAGAGGGAGAATAGTTGTCAGTATCCCGGCGGCCGGGATCCCGGCACCAGTATGCTGAGCACCGGGATCCTGACAGCCGGGATATCTAATGCTTCCCTTCACATGCTAGGGTTTGCCCACCACAGGGCAAGGTCGCACAGCATGTGTGGCGCCAACCCACGATGCATTCACTATTTAATTGTGACTCATTGAATAAAGCTTGACTCCTGAATGCGCAGCCTTGCTGCATAGGCAGGGGTCCCACCATCATGTTTCTATAATCAGGAAATGCAGGCGATGATATAGGCCAGCCCCGAAAACAGCCATGACACACCTGTGTTTCTCAATCTCCTCCCCCCATTGCTGCACCGCCATCTCCAGATGCCTGTTGCTTGCCAATCACCTTGCAACCGCATCCTTCCAGGTTGTGATTGCATGGTGAAGGGTTGCGCACATGAACTATGGCTGGTGCATGTGTGCAGACCCTATGGACATGCGAACGCAGCGGGTGTGTCCAACTCTGAATAAAGCCCTTACAGTAGACTGAAATGTTTCAAACTAAAAGCTAATTATTGTTAATGCAATATACTGTACAGTAGTTGTCAATGTCATACATGTTTTATTTTGGTGCAGTCCTTTAGAAACAGCATCATTGTAAAAGTACAAAACATGCTTATTTCTGATATGGGTATGCTGCCAAAATGACAATGTTCAAAATCATTAACATGCTCTGAGTGTTGACTTTCCAAATGCTACAGAAATGTGCTGACAGTATGAAGTCATTCCCACCTCCATGCCACAAAGATGCAACTGGAACAGCCTCTCCATCACATCACTGCTGTACCTGCATGCATCTTCATGGAATCACACTGGATAGTTAGTAGGCTTTCTGCTTGCTGCGGGACTAACCGCTTGAGGAGTTCCACCTGAGCTGTGGCCAATCTTTGTGGCATGGAGGGGTGAGTGACTTCATACTGTCATCTGTCAGTAACACAGTGATTCCTATAATCAACCCTCCCCCACACCACCACAATCACAGGTTGAGTATGCTGAACAAGCAGGTTCAGTCTCCCCGTATTATCAACCAGCTATATGTGCCTTTATACTGACTGCAATATATTTGTTACTATTGTGATCATCGGGAGAAACATTGTATATTCTACCTTAGACTAATATTCAGTAAACAAGTTTTGGCATCATCACTTATCACATTGGGGGTCATTCTGACCCGATCGCACGCTGCAGTTTATCGCAGCAGTGCGATCAGGTCAGAACTGCGCATGTGCCGGCACTGAAGACCGTCGCTGCAGTACGATCGCCTCTGCCTGATTGACAGGCAGAGGTGGTCGCTGGGCGGAGGGGACAAAATGGTGGGCCGCAGCGGGGGGCGGGCCATAGCGGCTGCGTGACGGGGAGCGATGAGTAGCTCCCGGCCAGCACGCTAAAGCTGCGCTGGCCGGGAGCTACTACTAAAGTGCAAAAGCATCGCCGATGTGCGATGCTTTTGCACTTCTGCGGGGGGTGGGGGGGCGGCACTGACATTCGGGGCAGGATAGCCCTGTGCTGGGCGTCCCCCCACATGTCTATGGACATGTTCGTAGCCATGCTAAATTTTGCAGGGCTACAATCAACTCGGAATGACCCCCCTTGTACCATATTTTTGAAGTTTCTGACTATGGACTGACTAGAGAATCATTATTAGTTACTGTAGTGCTTTTGTTTTAAATGTATTCACATTTTATATATCTATTTAACATATTGTTTGAACCCACGAGTCTCTCAGATATATTAGTAAATTACTCTGCATTTTACCAGTGATGTGCTCATTTTCTTAAATTAGGGATTTGCAGCAGTTACTTTTAAATGAAAAGTGCTACAAAATCGCATTGTCAACATGCCGACTCTCAATACTTACAATGTCAATATTTTGGCTCTGTCATCACCATGTCAATGTTGACATTCTGTATACAGTATGTTGATATTGTGAATGTTGACCTAATATACTGTACCACACCTGCAAGATGTGTTTTAATATAAAAATGAGCTTTTGAATGTACTATTTCTACTATTGTTATAGAGTGCTACATCTAGCTGCCAATTCAGTATGTATAAGTAGTTTTGCATTTTAAGAATCTTCATTTATGTCATAAAAATTGGTTCCTCTTCAACCCTGTAAAATAGAACTGTTGAAAAAATAAGTTGCGTATTATGCAGGTAATTTGGAGATCCATTTCACTGTCAGATCACTGTTCTAGTCATTATTCACCTCCTGCACATCTGTATGATCAGTTTCAAAGTTTTAAAACAATATCAGCTCAAACAATCAGATCAAAGGAATGTTCACAGCATCAGAGTGTATTATGAGAAGCATGTGCTAATCTCTGTGGCAGGGTGACCCATTTACTTGTTTGATTGGGTAGCTGATGTGAGTAGGTGAGTAGCAATTTGGAGAATGAACATTAGATGATGTATAGAACAAATTACTTCAAAAGTACAACTGGATGATGCAGGGATGCTCCTGTCATAGCAGTGACATCAAACACACCTCTATATGGAACAACAGTCTTATATCCAAATTGTTATTGTTTATGTCAGTGAGCGTGTAAAACAGTGATTTCATAATTAAAAACAAATACACAAGTTTGAAATAGAGATGAGCGGGTTCGGTTCTCAGAGAACCGAACCCTACCAAACTTCACATCTCGAGCCCGGCTCAGGTTTTCCCGCCTGACTCGGAAACCAGAACTAGGCAAAACGTCATCATCCCGCTGTCAGATTCTCGTGGGGTTTGAATACCATATAAGGAACTGCGCGTCTCCGCCATTTTCACTCCAGTCCTTGAGAGTGTAGTGAAAGGACATGTCTCCGTCCTCAGTTTCTGTACAGGCGGGAAAGTGTGTGATAGCTGGGCGGGGCCAGGTCCGTAGTGATTTTAAAGCATCGCACGCCAGGCCGTCTCATCACATAAGCTAGCAGTTTGCTCACAGTTCTCACAGGATTATCATGACAATAAAATTTAATTTCTTGTACTCCTCTCTCCAGCGTAATATTCATATGGGTTACATCAGGTTACATTTCTTTTAATTCGCTTCACTGGCAATAACAGCATTAACAATGATGGGACAGAATTACAGTACATACCAGTGCAGTCTCTGGGAATCAGTAGTGCGGCATCCGCAAACTGAGATTAATTTCAGTGTGCTCTCCCCTCTTCACTTGGGGCTCTATTTAAATGGAATATCTCATGGACACGTCACTGGGGGACTTCCACCACATGTGGTTTCCTACCACTCACCAAGATAGTCCTCTCCCGAAGACTCACACCTCCCGTCCTGCTTCTTGGTACCCCTGAAGGTAGGGATCCCCTTTGTTCCTGGTTCATTCCACTGTACACTGCATACAGTGGTTCTCACACTGCACTCTCCATCTCTCACTGAAGCTGCCAGCTCTCCTGTTACACTGCAGATATGGGCTCTCCCTCTCTTCGTAGCAACACCCACACACTTCTCTACACTCCATAATGCCAGGGACTGTGGAGTACCATGCTTGTTCCACAGTCCCCAGACTGCATTTCTCCTGGTCACTTAGCCTGTGCCCTCCATCTCAGTCCTCAGCTCACACTGACCTCTAGCCTGTGTTTTTTCCTTGTCCTCTAAAATGCCCTACACTTCCTGTCCTAACCCCCTACATGTGTCAGGGTCTGTCAGAACTGATTTAACTGGTTTTGGGGCCATAAACTTTCCCACTCACTGATAAGAATCAAATGGCTTTTGGAGCTTTCCAAAATCTGTTAACATTCCAGTATGCCACAAGTGGGGTGGTGATTATAGTGCTGTCTTGTGCTCCTCAGTCCAGTGTAGTTTCTTAGTTGCATCAGTCAGTCCAGTGACCAGTCACAGTGGTGGTGTCCTCTGCTGCCATATGTCCAGTGGTGCTGTATAATAAGTCCCTTACAGCGTCGCTGTGTTGTCCTGCATCAGATCAGTGGTGGTGTCCTGTGCATCAGTCAGTCCAGTGACCAGTCACAGTGGTGGTGTCCTCTGCTGCCATATGTCCAGTGCTGCTGTATAATAAGTCCCTTACAGTGTCACTGTGTTGTCCTGCATCAGACCAGAGGTAGTGTCCTGTTCATCAGTCAGTCCAGTGACCAGTAACAGTGGTGGTGTCCTCTGCTGCCATATGGCCAGTGCTGCTGTATAATAAGTCCCTTAAAGTGTCGCTGTGTTGTCCTGCATCCGATCAGTGGTAGTGTTCTGTGCTGTATATTATTTACACCAAATAAAGGGGTTATTAAAATTTAATCCAAATATAATTTTTACAGGGTTTGCCCTGTGTGGTGTTATTTAACTCCAGAAAAATAATGAAGAACAAAGATTTGGAGGATAAAATAGGAAAAGATCAAGAACCACTAATAATAACATAGACAATGAAATACCATCAACATTGTCTGCCAAGGCCAATGCCCAATGTCATAGTAGAGGGCATGTCAAATCCAAAATGCAAAAGTTCAATAAAATGACCCCAAATTTTTTTTTAAATGGTCTGAGGAGAAACATAAACTTGCCAATATGTCATTTACGACACGGAGTGGCAAGGAATGGCTAAAACCCTGGCCTAGGTTCATGACTAGTTGTTCAACTTCACATGATGATGGAAGTCCTCATACTCCCACTAGAAAAAATGAAAAGAGTTAAGCTGGCAAACGCACTGCAAAGAACTGTGCATTCTAAGATGGTATCACAAATCCCCAAGGAGAGTCCAAGTGTTTCGGCAGTTGTGATGCCTGACCTTTCCAACACTGGACGGGAAGAGGTGGTCCTTCCACCATTTGCACGCCCTCTGCAAGTGCTGGAAGGAGCACCCACAGTCCAGTTTCTGATATTCAAATTGAAGCTGTCACTGTTGAAGTACACCAGGATGAGGATATGGGTGTTGCTGGCGCTGAGGATGAAGTTGACGAGGAGGATACTGATGGTGATGTGGTTTGTTTATATCAGGCACCGGGGGAGACACCTGTTGTCTGTGGGATGAATAAGCCCATTGTGATGCCTGGGCAAAACTCCAAAAAAGCTACCTCTTCGGTGTGGAATTATTTCTCCACAAATCCAGACAACAGGTGTCAAGTCGTGTGTTGCCTCTGTCAATCTGTAATAAGTAGGGGTAAGGATGTTAACCACCTAGGAACATCCTTCTTTATACGTCAACTGCAGCACATTCATCAGAAGACAGCATCAAGTTGTGAAACTTTGGGTAAGAGCATAAGCAGTCCACTGACACCTAAATCCCTTCTTCTTCTTCTTGTACCCAAGCTCCTGCAAGCCACACCACCAACTCCCTCAACATCAACTTCCTCCTCAGTCAGGAATGTCAGTAGTCCTGCAGGCCATGTCACTGATGAGACTGAGGAATCCTCTCCTAACCGGGATTCCTCTAAAGGATCCTTGAGTGGTACGCCTACTGCTGCTGTTGCTGCCGTTCTGGGAGTTAATCGTCATCCCAGAGGGGAAGTCGCAAGACCACTTGTACTACTTCCAGTAAGCAATTGACTGTCCAACAGTCCTTTGTGAAGAAGATGACATATGACAGCAGTCATTCTGTTGCAAAGTGGATAACTGAGGGCTTGACATCTATGTTGGTGTTAGTCGTGCGTCCGGTATCCACCATTAGTTCAGTGGGACTTAGAGAATTGTTTGAGGTACGTTGTCCCCGGTACCAAATCCCATCTAGGTTCCACTTCACTAGGCAGGCGATACCGAGAATGTACAGAGACATCAGAAAAAGTGTTCTCAGTGTCCTAAAAAATACAGTTGTACCCACTGTCCACTTAACCCTGGACATGTGGACAAGTGGAACAGGACAGACTAAGGACTATATGACTGTGACAGCCCACTGGTGGCTATATTGCCTCCCGCAGCAACAACAGTAGCGGCACCAGTAGCAGCATCTCGCAAACTCCAACTCATTCCTAGGCAGGCTACGTTATGTATCACCGCTTTCCATAAGAGGCACACCGCTGACAACCTCTTACGGAAACCGAGGGACATCATTGCACAATGGCTTAAAACAATAATACTCTCCTGTGATATCGGAAAACGCCACCAATATTGTGCATGCATTACATCTGGGCAAAGTCCCATTATTATTATTATTATTATTATTATCCTTTATTTATATGGTGCCACAAGGGTTCTTAAGAGCCCGTTTGAAGTTTTGTAGAGAGGTGGAGAGTCTGAGAGTCTGTAGATGGGAGAGGAGTGGGTGAGAGCTTTGTAAGTGAGTGTGAGAAGTTTGAATTGGATTCTGAAAGGGAAGGGAAGCCAGTGGAGGGCCTGTAGGAGAGGGGAGGTAGACGTAGTGCATTTGGTGAGGAAGATGAGCCGGGCAGCAGCATTGAGGATAGATTGGAGTGGAGAGAGGTAATTGTCAGGGAGGCCAGTTAGGAGGAGATTACAGTAGTCCAGTCTGGAAATAATCAGTAAGTGAATAATGATCTTAGTGGCATCCTGGGTGAGAAAAGGTCTGATTCTAGAAATGTTTTTGAGATGAAAATGACAGGTTTGTGAGAGGTGCTGAATGTGTGGTTTGAAGGAGAGGGAGGAGTCAAGGATTACGCCAAGACAGCGTACTTGGGGGCTAGGGGAGATAGTCTTGCCATCAATGGATAATGAGATTGTGGGAGGTGAGGCTGTGCGGGAGGGTGGGAAGATGATCAGCTCAGTCTTAGACATGTTGAGTTTAAGAAAGCGCTGAGACATCCAGGAAGAGATAGCAGAAAGACAGTTTGAGGTCAGAGTGAGGAGAGCCGTGGAGAGATCAGGGGAGGAGAGGTAGATTTGAGTGTCATCAGCATAGAGGTGGTTTTGGAAGTTAAAAGAACTAATGAGTTAACCTAAAGAGGACGTATAGAGAGAGAAAAGGAGAGGACCAAGAACAGAGCCTTGGGGGACACCAACAGTTAGTGGAAGTGGGGGGGAGGTAGCATCATGAGAGGAGACAGAGAAGGAACGATCAGAGAGGTAGGAGGACAGCTAGGAGAGGGCAGTATCACGCAGACCAAGAGAGTGAAGGATTTGCAGAAGGAGAGGGTGGTCCACAGTGTCAAAAGCAGCAGAGAGGTCAAGAAGAATAAGCAGAGAGTAGTGGCCCTTAGATTTGGCTGCATGGAGGTCATTGCAGACTTTTGTGAGGGCAGTTTCAGTGGAGTGGAGAGAACGGAAACCAGACTGGAATGGGTCAAGCAGTGAGTGAGAGGAAAGAAAGGCAGTGAGGCGATTATAGACAATACGCTCAAGAAGTTTGGAGGCAAAGGGGAGGAGAGAGATGGGTCGATAGTTGGAGAGAGTGTTAGGATCAAGGGTAGGTTTTTTAAGAATAGGGGAGACAAGAGCATGCTTGAAGGCAGAGGGGACAGTGCCTGATGAAAGGGAGAGATTGAGAAGGTGGGCAAGATGGGAACAGGCAGAAGGAGAGAGGTAGCGGAGGAGGTGGGAGTGGATAGGGTCGAGCGGGGAGGTTGTGGGGGGGGAGGAACGGATGAGGGCCATGACTTCCTCGCCAGATACATGGGAGAAAGATGTCAGAGTTGGTAAGAGGGAAGGGGAGGGGTGGCAAGGGATGGGTGGTGGCTGGTTGCTGGTCTGGTGGGATGTGATATCCTGACATATGGAGTCAATCTTGGATGTGAAATAAGTGGCAAAGTCAAGAGCAGACAATGAGGAAGGGAGAGGAGGTGGTGGTGGGCAGAGGAGGGAGTTAACAGTGGCAAAGAGGCGCCGGGGGTTGGAAGACTTGGTAGAAATGAGGATTTTGTAGTATGATTGGTTATCAAGGAAAAGGGCAGTACTGAAGGATGCAGCATGAATTTGAAATGGAGGAAGTCTGCTTTAGAGCGTGATTTCCTCCACTGTCGCTCGGCAGTACGTTAGCATTTTTGTAAACATCTGGTGCATTTGTTGTGCCAGGGTTTAGGTGTTGATCTGCGAGGGTGAATAGTGGTTGGCGGAGCAACAGGGTCAAGAGCAGAAGTAAGAGATGCATTGTATAGGGATGTGGCTTGGTCAGGGCATGTGAGAGAGAGAAGAGGAGAGAGAAGGGAGTCAAACAGGGAGGATAGGGATGAGGTGTCAATAGCCTCAATGTTACGCTTCGTGATGGTAGCCTTAGGAGGGAGAGATGGGGAAGCAGAGATAGATAAGTTGAAAGAGAGCAAGTGGTGGTCAGAGAGGGGAAAAGGGGAATTGGAGAAATCAGAAATATCACAGCGGTGAGTGAAAACCAGATCCAGTGAGCTCCCGTTCACATGGGAGGGTGAGGTGGTCCACTGGGAGAAACCAAGTGAAGAGGTGAGGTTAAGGAGTTTAGAGGCCGGTGATTTTGTGGGGTTATCGATAGGGATGTTGCAATCACCTAAAATAATGGAGGGAATGTCAGAAGAGAGGAAGTGAGGTAGCCAGGAAGCAAAGTTGTCAAGGAATTTGGAGGAAATGCCAGGTGGACGGTAAATTACAGCAACTCGAAGATTAGTAGGTTGGTAGAGGCGTATTGCATGGACCTCAAATGTAGAGAATGTTAGAGAAGGTTCTGGAGGTATAAGTTGGTATGTGTAGCTTGAGGGTAAAAGGATCCCAACACCACCCCCATGGCGACCCCCGGGTCGCGGTGTGTGTGAGAATGTGAGGCCCCCAGCAGAGATAGCAGCAGGAGAAGTGGTGTCATGAGGAGTAATCCAGGTTTCTGTAATGGCCAGGAGGTGCAGGGAGTTGGAAATGAAAAGGTCATGAGTGGGTGCCAGTTTGTTGCAAATAGATCTGGCATTCCAGAGTGCACAGGATAGGGTGTATGAGTTTGTGGGAGAGATGTGAATGAGATTATCAGGATTGCTGTAGCGTTGAGGTAGGAGTAATTTGGAAGGAAAGGATAAAGAGGGTGTGATGATGGTGCTGGGGCCTTGGCTAGGAAGGGAGACTGCATGAGTGAGACAGGGAGGGAGTGCAGTTTGATACTGGTGGAGGAGAGGTGAGGAGACAGGCAGAGGAGGGAGAGAGCAGGGTTGAGTGGTGGGGTATAAATGGTGTGAAGGGGCAGAAGTGAATTGCAATGGGGAAACAGAAGAGGGGTATGGAGGCAGACAGAGGAGAGGAGAGAGGATGAGATGTAGGAGACTGGGAGAGAGGGATAGAGGTGGTAACAGGGGACAGAATAAAGGATTAGAAAGACAATGAGTAATGGGGGTTGCCAGCCTGGCCATAGTGTGGATGGCCATGTTTTGCACATACAATTAATTTGGTGGTGCATATTTTTTGAAAAATGACAGGGGCATGCAGGAGATGCTGTCGGTGACCCGAAAAATTGCGTGCCACTTTCAACATTCAGCCACCGCGTGCCGAAGGCTGGAGCACCAGCAAACAATCCTGAACCTGCCCTGTCATCAACTGAAGCAAGAGGTGGTAACGAGGTACAATTCAGCACTCTATATGCTTCAGAGGATGGAGGAGCAGCAAAAGGCCATTCAAGCCTATACATCCACCTACAATATAGGCAAAGGAGGGGGAATGCACCTGACTCAAGCGGAGTGGAGAATGATTTCCATCTTGTACAAGGTTCTCAACCCTTCGAACTTGCCACATGTGAAGTCAGTTCAGACACTGCCAGCTTGTGTCAGGTCATTCCACTCATCAGGCTTTTGCAGAAGCAGCTGGAGAAATTGAAGGAGGAGCTAAGACAGAGCGATTCCGCAAAGTATGTGGGACTTGTAGATGGAGCCCTTCATTCGCTTTGCCAGGATTCAAGGGTGGCCAATCTGTTGAAATCAGAGCACTACATTTTGGCCACTGTGCTTGATCCTAGGTTTATCAATACGTTGTATCTCTCCGGCAGACACAAGTCTGCAGAGGTTCAAAAATCTGCTGGTGAGAAAATTGTCAACTCAAGCGAAATGTGACCTGTTAACATCTCCTGCTTAATTTTCTCCCGCAACTGGGTCTGCGAGGAAAAGGATAAGATTTCCTAGCCCACCCACTGGCGGTGATATAGGGCAGTCAGGAGCGAGTGCTGACATCTTGTCTAGACTGAAGGACCTGCCAACGATTACTGACATGTCTACTGTCACTGCATATGATTCTGTCACCATTCAATGAATGGTGGAGGATTATATGACTGACAGCATCCATGTAGGCATGTCAGACAGTCCGTATGTATACTTGCAGGAAAAAGAGGCAATTTGGAGGCCCTTGCACTAACTGTCTTTGTTTTACCTAAGTTGCCCCCCCTCCAGTGTGTACTACGAAAGAGTGTTTAGTGCAGCCGGTAACCTTGTCAGTGATTGGCGTAGGACAGTGATGGCTAACCTTGACACTCCAGCTGTTGTTGAACTACACATCTCAGCATGCCCTGTATCAGTTTTAGCTTGGCCAAAAAACAAAACTGTAGCAGGGCATGCTGGGATAAGGAGTTCAGCAACAGCTGGAGTGTCAAGGTTAGCCATCACTGGCGTAGGAGGTTGCTTCCACCAAATGTGGAGAAGATGATGTTCATCAAAATGAACATAAAAAATAAAATTAATAAAATGAACATAAAAAATAAATTCCTGTGGAAAGACCTTTACCAGCAATTGCCTCCAGAAAGTACACAGGGACCTGTGATGGTGGATTCCAGTGGGGACGAATTAATACTCTGTGAGGATGTACAAACTAAAAGGGGTGAGGGATCGGAGAATGAGGTCGACATTTTGCCTCTGTAGAGCCAGTTTTTGCAAGGAGAGATTGATTGCTTCATTTTTGGTGGGGACCCTAACAAACCAGTCATTTCAGCCACAGTCGTGTGGCAGACACTGTTGCTGAAATGATTGGTTTGTTAAAGTGTGCATGTCCTGTTTATACAACAGAAGGGTGGGAGGGATGGCCCAAGGAAACTTCCCTCTTACAGCTCTTTTTCTTCTTTGCATAATGTGCAGTTTGGGGACTTGATATTTAAAGTGCCATCCTGTCTGACACTGCCATACAACTCCAGAGGTACTGCCATATAAGTCATGAGGTACTGCCATATAAGTCCAGTCCAGTGGTTCTGTTTTGTGGTGCATCAGTCCAGTGGTGATGTCTATTGCTGCCATAAGTCCAGTGGTGGTGTCCTGTGCTGTATAATATTTACTCCAAATAAAAGGGTTTTACAGTATACATTACTTATATTATTACCCAAATAATTTTTACAGTGTTTGCCCTGTGTCGTGTAGGGGTACGCTTGCCTCTGCTGCAGATTATTATAATAGCTCCAAATAAAAGGGTTATTATTATCCAAATTATTTTACAGGCTTTGCCGTGTGTTATTTGGGGGTACGCTCTCCTGTGCCACCAATATTGTGCGTGTATTACATCTGGGCAAATTGCAGCATGTCCCATGTTGTTGTGCCCCACACTTGTGTCACTTAGCTTAGTCATACAGCTACCTTATTGCACCTATTTTTCTTCTTTGCATGATGTGCTGTTTGGGGCCTATATTATTTAAGGGCCATCCCGTCTGCCATTGCAGTGCCACTCCTAGATAGTCCAGGTGTTTGTGCTGCACACTTGTGTCGCTTAGCTTAGCCATCCAGCTACCTAATTGCACCTCTTTTTCTTCTTTGCATCATGTGCTGTTTGTGCCCTATTTTTTAAATCTGCCATCCGGTCTGCCACTGCAATGCCACTCCTAGATGGGCCAGGTGTTTGTACCGCACACTTGTGTCGCTTAGCTTAGTCATACAGCCACTTTGTTGCAACATTTTGGCCTAAAAACTATATTGTGAGGTTTGAGGTGTTCAGAATAGACTGGAAATGAGTGGAAATGAATATTATCGAGGTTAATAATAACGTAGGATCAAAATGTTTTACAAAAAGCATCCAGATCTAAAACCAAAACACGAAAGGGTGGTTTTGGCAAAACCAATCCAGATCCAAAACACGAGCATGGAACCAGAACCAAAACCAAACCACGAAACGTGCCCGCCGCACATCTCTAGTTTGAAATAATAAACTATTAGAGTATATTTACAAATGAAACATACTCCTACATTGCACATTTCTGTGAAGCTGTGCTTATTGTTATGGGAAGCGTATTATTATTATTATTATTATTATTATTATTATTATCTTTTAATTATATGGCGCCACAAGGGTTCCGCAGCGCCCAGTTACAGAGTTCATATGCACATAATCAAAACAGGAAAACAGTGACTTGCAGTTGAAGACAATATAGGATAAGTACAGCGTAACTAAGCATAACTACATCAGTAGACGACACTGAGATAAGTATCAAGGTGGCCGAAAACTGTAGGATTTGGGCAGTTGAGGATTTTGTAAAGTAAGAAAAGCATAAGCACATGAGGGAAGAGGGCCCTACTTGTGAGAGCTAACATTCTAAAGGGGAGGGTCAGACAGAAAGGGGTGACACAGATGGGGTAAACCGAGCATGGTACAGAGTGTTAGGATGAGATTTGGCTGGGTTTGGATAAGAAGTGGGTTTTAAGAGCCCATTTGAAGTTCTGTAGAGAAATGAAGAGTCTGAGGGGGAGAGGTAGAGAATTCCAGAGAAAGGGAGCAGCACGTGAAAAATCTTGAAGATAGGAGTGGGAGGAAGTAATCAGGAGACAGGAGAGTTGGTGTGCATTAGCAGAGTGAAGATGGGTGGGAGAGTAAAGGGAGATAAGGTCAGAGATGTAAGTGGGAGAGAAGTGGGTTAGTGCTTTGAAAGTGAGTGTGAGAAGTTTGAATTGGATTCTGAAAGGGAAGGGAAGCCAGTGAAGGGCTTGTAGGAGAGGGGAGGTGGACATAGTGCATTTGGTGAGGAAGATGAGCCAGGCTGCAGCATTGAGGATAGATTGGAGTGGAGAGAGGTAATTGTCAGGAAGGCCAGTTAGGAGGAGATTACAGTAATCCAGTCTGGAAATATTCAGTGAGAAGATTATGATCTTGGTGGCATCCTTGGTGAGAAAGGGTCTGATCCTGGAAATGTTTTTGAGATGAAAATGTCAAGTTTGTGAAAGGTGCTAAATGTGTGGTTTGAAGGAGAGGGAGGAGTCAAGGATTACGCCAAGACAGCGTTCTTGGGGGCTAGAGAAGATAGTCATGCCATCAATGGAAAATGAGACTGTGAGAGGTGAGGTTGTGTGGGAGGGTGGGAACATTATCAGATCAGTCTTTGACATGTTAAGTTTAAGTAAGCGCTGGGACATCCAGGAAGAGATAGCAGAGAGACAGTTGGAGGTATGAGTGAGGAGAGCCGGGGAGAGATCAGCAGAGGAAAGGTAGATTTGAGTGTCATCAGCATAGAGGCGATATTGGAAGTTAAAAAAACCAATGAGTTCACCTAAAGATGACGTATAGAGGAAGAAAAGGAGCGGACCAAGTAGAACCTTGGGGACACAAACAGTTAAAGGAAGTGGGGAGGAGGTAGCGTCATGAGAGGAGACAGAGAAGAAATTATCATAGAGGTAGGAGGACAGCCAGGAGAGGGTAGCATTGTGCAGACCAAGAGAGTGAAAGATTTGCAGAAGGAGAGGGTGGTGCTTGAAGGCAGAGGGGACAGTGCCTGACAAGAGGGTGAGATTAAGAAGGTGGGCAAGATGGAAACAGTCAGAAGGACAGAGGTAGCGGAGGAGTTGGTAGGGGATAGGATCAAGTGGGGAGGTGGTAAGGGGAGAAGGAATGGATGAGGGCCATGACTTCCTCACCAGATACATGGGAGAAAGATGTCAGAGTTGGTGAGAGGAAAGGGGAGGGGTGGTAAGGGATGGGTGGTGGCTAGTGGCTGGTTGCTGGTCTGTTGGGATGTGATGTCCTGACATATGGAGTCTATCTTGGATGTAAAATAAGTGGCAAAGTCAAGAGCATACAATGAGGATGGGAGAGGAGGTGGTAGTGGGCAGAGGAGGGAGTTCAGTGGTAAAGAGGCACCGGGGGTTGGAAGACTGAGTAGAGATGAAAACGTTTAAATATGATTGTTTAGCGAGGGAAAGGGCAGCACTGAAGGATGAGAGCATATATCTAAAATGGAAAAAGTCTGCCTTAGAGCATGATTTCCTCCAATGTTGCTCGATAGTACGTGAGCATTTTTGAAAATATCTGGTGCACTTGGTGTGCCAGGGTTGAGGTGTTGATCTGCGAAGGTGAATAGTGGTTTGTGGAGCGACAGAGTCAAGAGCAGAAGTAATAGATGCATTGTATAGGGATGTGGCTGTTAGGCTCCTGGTGCTCAGAACAAGGGAGATGTTGCGTAGTGAGTCCAGAGCACCAGAATGTGATGCTGAAATAAGGCGTGGTGTGGAAATAGCCCCTAGCACCCTACCTCCATTGTTTCACCCGTGTGGTCAGTTCACGCCTGAGTGACTATGGTTTCTTGGGCCCACGGCAGCCGCGTTTGAAGGGCGGATTAGGTCTGCCCAACTCCGATGCCCCCAGGTCTTAGAGTGAGACAAGGCATGAACCGAGACAGGATAATAACAAGTGGACCTCTAACTAAAGCAAACAGAAGGCTAGGGGCTACTAACAACCCTAAAACTAAATATATGTGCGGCACGCAACCAAAGAAAAAGAACAACAAAGGAAATGCTGTCCACTCGCCGACACAATACTGTTGTGTACCGGCGGTGACAGCATAAGCAGAACCCTCTGCAAAACACCAGTAACAAAATATAACCAAAGAATACTGCGGCCTAGGCCGACGGACGCGGCAAAGCCGCTACTCACGGAACCGGTACCAATACTGGCAAACGGACAGGAACCCCCAATGTAGCCGACACAGACTCTCAGAACCGGAGGACAGGCAGAATCCCAAACGACAGACCGGTGGACACCAAGAAGCCAGATACTCGACAAGGCACAGACAAAGCCACAGGACTTCTGGACAGGAACGCTTCACGGCAGGACACGGGATCAGACACTGAAACCGACACTGGAACCGACACTGGAACCAACACTCGAAGCAGCTAGACAGACACTGCTAGACAGGAGCTCAGGAACTGGCAGGGACTAGCTCAGAACTCAAGAACTCTGGAACTCTGGAAATATCACCAGCGTCTGTGAATTGCACTGAGCCAGAATATAACAGAGAGTCTTAATTAATTATGTCGTGCAGCTGCCCTGCTGCACAACTGAGAGGTGCAATCAACAGACAGGTGAGGCTGAACCCATGGGAACAAACTGCAATCACACAGACTCACCACCGGCAGCAAACAAGAGTCTTCTCAAACCAGAGCAACGGGAAATCCTGGCCTGCAAGACAACTATAAACATAGAATAGGAATGAACCAATACCTGTGGTTCATAACAGTACCCTCTCCTTAAGGGTGAGCTCCGAACACCCCATGACACCCACGGGGAACATAAACAGAAGTATTACCATAAAATACATAACCAAAATGCAAAACAGGAATGAGCCACAGCCGTGGCTCATAACAGTACCCCCCCTTGAGGAGGGGTCAAGGGACCCCAAAATTCATACTTTCCAAAACAAGGGATACAAAAAAAAACCTGACACACTGGTCTAACAGAAACAAGCTGTGGCAACAGCTTGCAACGGTGCCCCCCCCCCCCCCCCCCCCTTGACGGTGGCCACTGGACACAAGACAAGGAAAAAAAATCTTTTTTTTTTTAATGTCAATGCAAGAGTCAATAATTATTTATTTTCTTATTATTATTTTTAAAAAGTGGTCTGACCAAGGTAATTCCCCAAACATTGTCTGAACTGATGGTACCTCCCAGCAAGGCTGGGTTCAAATCAGAGATTGGTTTCTTAACCTTGGGAGCTGAACTTTCAGCCAAAGTACTACTATTAGAAGAAGACAGAAAAGCACATCCTGCAGTCAAAACAACGGGCTGAGACTCTTGTGCCGAGTTTACAGAATACGGTGAACTCTCAGCAGATAAGACGGGTGACCTAGAGGAACCTGAACCAATTTCTTTGGAACCATATCTTTTAATAACTGCATCACTGAATGCTGGGGGATCCTGAAGAATGGGATCTTCAGCTTTCATTAGGCTGGTCGCCCACTCAAAAGGCTCTCCTCTAAAGGAATATATCAGATAGAGCATTAGGTTCTCTGAAGTGATGCCCAGAAATGGTCTAGACAACAAAATAGTGTAATAGTGTTTGTAAAGCGCCAGAAATTGGACTAAGTCCCCATCAAAGATTATAGATGTTGAGATATCAACAGAGTCAGGATCTGCTTCCTTCCCATCTGACTGACTAGAGTGCTTTGCTAGGACCTGGTCACTATTGACCTTACTCAAGGCTGAGACTTTCTGAACCCCACCTGGGGCTGTGACTTTCTAAACCCCACCTGGGGCAGTGGCCCTCGGAACCCCACCCGGGGCAGTGGCCCTCGGAACCCCACCCGGGGCAGTGGCCCTCGGAACCCCACCCGGGGCAGTGGCCCTCGGAACCCCACCCGGGGCAGTGACTTTCGGGAACCCAGCTGGGGCAGTGACCTTCAGGAACCCCGCTGGGGTCAGCACCTCGGATTCTTTTACTGGGACCGGGCCGTCAGCCTCCCTCTCTGGGACCGAGCCGTCAGCCTCCCTCTCCGAGTCGATAATTATCGAAACTTCTCCCGGGACAATGACTTCCGGGACTTTTGCTGAAGCTATAACTTTCAGAACCTCCACTAACGCTATGCCTCTTGAGTCCTTTCCTGGGGAAGCGACTTCTAGACCCTTCTTTGGTGCTTTGTCTCTCGAGACCCCACTTGGGGATATTACTTCAAAGATCCCCTCTGGGGTTTTGCTTCTCGAGTTCCCTTCTAGAACTATGGTTTTAGACACCTTCTCTGGAGTTGCGCTTTTCAAGTCTCTACCTGGGGTAACAGCTTCTGAGACCCCTTCTGGTATTGACACCTGAGCTATAATATTCGATGTCCCTCTATAACCTAGAGCATCGGGTACCGCTCCAGGACTCTGGGCATCAGGTATCGCTCCAGGACTCTGGGCATCGGGTACCGCTCCAGGACTCTGGGCATCGGGTACCGCTCCAGGACTCTGGGCATCGGGTACCGCTCCAGGACTCAGGGCATCGGGTACCACTCCAGGACCCCGGGCATCGGGTACCGCTCCAGGAACCCGGGCATTCGGTACCACTCCAGGACCCCGGGCATCAGGCACCACTCCAGGACCCTGGGCATCGGGCACCACTCCAGGACCCCGGGCATCGGGCACTGCTCCAGGGGTTTGCAACTCTGCTTCAACAGGAAAATCAAGAGAGGAGAGAAACATTCTCCTTTGGTTCCTGAATCTATAATGGGGCTCCCTAGCCCAAGGAACCCAATTATAGGGCAGAGTGCTTTTTAGTGTGGGTTGTGTGACAAGTACCTCTGCCACAGTAGAGACAGGAGTAGGTCTTGTATCCTGACTCAACTTGGCCAGAGGGCAGGACTTGTCGCCACACTTTGGCTTGCGCAACTCACAGGTCAGCAGATAGTGGCCTAAACCCCCACAATATAGACATAAATCTAAGTTTCTGCGACGCAGACGCTCCTCTTCTGAGAGCCTGGGCCGCAGAAAACTTTCAAACTTTTTCTCTCTAATTAAACCTGAGGATTCACTTGTCACCATACTGTGAACAAGAGTCTCTTTAGAGAATGAACTCTCAACTACTTCTGGCAAAATAAGCAAAATTTTGGTCAGAAGGTTTTGCAGTTGCTTTAAGGATTGCTGCAAAACTTCCAGCCACTCAGGTTTCAAAGCACTGAAAGCAGAGTTCAGGGCTGAGAGAGATGCTTGCAGGGCATGCATAGTAGGCATAGGAGGATTTCAAACTAGACAAGACAAGACTAGACACGATTCTAGACACGATTCTAAGACAAGATTCTTAGACAAGATTCTAGACACGATTCTAAGACAAGATTCTAAGACAAGATTCTTAGACAAGATTCTTAGACAAGATTCTAGACAAGACAAGACTGGATTTTTAAACATCGGACTGGATTCTGCACTCTGAATTCTAGACAGGACTGGATCCTTGACAGGACTGGATTCTGCACACTGAATTCTAGACAGGACTGGATTCTAAACACCGGACTGGATTCTGCACACTGAGTTCTAGACAGGACTAAATTCTTGACAGGACTGGAATCTGCACACTGAATTCTAGACAGGACTGTTCTAGACAAGACACTGGACTGGGCCAAAAAAGAAAAAGCTTTATTTCTTTTTTGTTGTATGGCTGGTGATAATGTTAGGTTGCTGGTGCTCAGAACAAGGGAGATGTTGCGTAGTGAGTCCAGAGCACCAGAACGTGATGCTGAAATAAGGTGTGGTGTGGAAATAGCCCCTAGCACCCTACCTCCATTGTTTCACCCGTGTGGTCAGCTCACGCCTGAGTGACTATGGTTTCTTGGGCCCACGGCAGCCGCGTTTGAAGGGCGGATTAGGTCTGCCCAACTCCGATGCCCCCAGGTCTTAGAGTGAGACAAAGCATGAACCGAGACAGGATAATAACAAGGGGACCTCTAACTAAAGCAAACAGAAGGCTAGGGGCTACTAACAACCCTAAAACTAAATATATGTGCTTCACGCCGCCTAAGGAAAAGAACAACAAAGGAAATGCTGTCCACTCGCCGACACAATACTGTTGTGTACCGGCGGTGACAGCATAAACAGAACCCTCTGCAAAACACCAGTAACAAAATATAACCAAAGAATACTGCGGCCTAGGCCGACGGACGCAGCAAAGCCGCTACTCACGGAACCGGTACCAATACTGGCAAACGGACAGGAACCCCCAATGTAGCCGACACAGACTCTCAGAACCGGAGGACAGGCAGAATCCCAAACGACAGACCGGTGGACACCAAGAAGCCAGATACTCGACCAGGCACAGACAAAGCCACAGGACTTCTGGACAGGAACGCTTCACGGCAGGACACGGGATCAGACACTGAAACCGACACTGGAACCGACACTGGAACCGACACTGGAACCGACACTCAAAGCAGCTAGACAGACACTGCTAGACAGGAGCTCAGGAACTGGCTGGGACTAGCTCAGAACTCAAGAACTCTGGAACTCTGGAAATATCACCAGCTTCTGTGAATTGCACTGAGCCAGAATATAACAGAGAGTCTTAATTAATTATGTCGTGCAGCTGCCCTGCTGCACAACTGAGAGGTGCAATCAACAGACAGGTGAGGCTGAACAAATGGGAACAAGCTGCAATCACACAGACTCACCACCGGCAGCAAACAAGAGTCTTCTCAAACCAGAGCAACGTGAAATCCTGGCCTGCAAGACAACTATAAACATAGAATAGGAATGAACCAATACCTGTGGTTCATAACAGTACCCTCTCCTTAAGGGTGAGCTCCGAACACCCCATGACACCCACGGGGAACATAAACAGAAGTATTAACATAAAATACATAACCAAAATGCAAAACAGGAATGAGCCACAGCCATGGCTCATAACAGTGGCTTGTTCAGGGCATGAGAGCGAGAGAAGTGATTCAAACAGGGAGGATAGGGATGAGGTGTCAATAGCCTCAATGTTACACTTAGTGATGGTAGCCTAAGAAGGGAGAGATGGGGAAGCAGGGATAGATAAGTTGAAAGAAAGCAGGTGGTGGTCAGAGAGGGGAAAAAGGGAATTGGAGAAATCAGAAATATTGCAGCAGTGAGTAAAAACCAGATCCAGTGAGCTCTCGTTTACATGGGAGGGTGAGGTGGTCCACTGGTAGAGACCGAGTGAAGAGGTGAGGTTAATGAATTTAGAGGCAGGTGATTTTGTGGGGTTATTGATAGGAATGTTGAAATCACCTAGGATAATGGAGGGAATGTCAGAAGAGAGGAAGTGAGGTAGCCAGGAAGCAAAGTTGTCGAGGAATATGGAGGAAGTGCCAGGTGGACGGTAGATGACAGTAACTCAAATATTAGTAGCAGAGGCAGAACTCTGGGAGGCAACAGAGTCATCTGCCGCCGGGCTCCTGCTCTGAAGGGGGCACCTCTCCTCCCATTCTGTGACACCATTAAATTAAGTTAATTGATAGCTGTTGCTGTCTTTTCAGTGGCCGACTTCCTCACTGGTCCTTGCACCTTACACATCACACCCTCATTATTATACTGAATATACACATTTTACAAGTGTCACACCCAGGATTAGAAACCACAACCTATTACACTGGAAGCAGAACACCTTACTGATGGAGCTGATTGCTCCTGTATAGGAAATATGAGAATTTTAACTATATGAAGATACTTCTCTGACAATTACACGTAACTTCATATAGTTAGAATTCTCATGTAGGAGCAAATAACTCCATCAGTAAAGTGTCTGCTGTTAGTGTAACAGGTCATGGGTTCTAATCCTGGGTATGACTGCTAAGAAATTTGTGATTTAAAATAAAAGACAATTAAATGTATAAATACAGTATATATTTTTTTATCAGAACACTGCATATACACACAAACACACACACACACACACACACACACACACACACACACACATATTTATCTTAATATAGGAAATAGGGGGGCACCAATATTTATCTTGCCTCCGGGCGACTGTGACGAACTTACGCCACTGATTAGTAGGTTGGTAGAGGCGAATCACATGGATCTCAAATGTAGAGAATGTAAGAGATGGTTCTGGAGGTATAAGTTGGTATGTGTAGCTAGAGGGTAAAAGGACCCGAAAAATTACCACCATGGCGTCCCCCGAGTCAGGGGTGTGTGTAAGACTGTAAGGCCCCCAGCAGAGAGAACAGCAGGAGAAGTGGTGTCATAGGGAGTAATCCAGGTTTATGTAATGGCCAGGAGCTGCAGGGAGTTGGAAATGAAAAGTTCATGAGTAGGGGCCTGTTTGTTGCAAGCATATCTGGAATTCCAGAGGGCACAGGATAGGGGGTAAGAGTTTTTGAGACAGATGTGAATGAGATTATCAGGGTTGCTGTACCATTGAGGTAAGACTAATTTGGAAGGAAGGGATATAGAGGGTGTAATGATGGTGCTGGGTCCTTGACTAGGAAGGGAGACTGCAGGAGTGGAAGGGAGTGCAGTATGATAGTGGTGGAGGAGAGGTGAGATGACAAGCAGAGGAGGGAGAGGGTAGGGTTGAGTGGTGGGGTAGAGAGCCTGTGAAGGTGCAGATGTAAATTGCAATGGGGAAACAGAAGAGGAGAGGAAAGGAAGCAGAGGGGAGGATGGGAGACAGAGAAGAGGAGAGAGGATGAGATGTAGGAGACTGGGAGAGAAGGATAGAGGGGGTACCAGGGGATAGAATAAAGGATTAGGAAGACAAGGATTAATGAGGGATGTTGCCAGCCTGGCCATAGTGTGGATGGGGTAAATAGAGGTAGTAAAATGAGAATAGGAGGAGGAGTGGTGTTTAAATGAGAGAGTAGTGGAATAGCAGAAATAAGGACAATTTGCAAATATTTAAAATGTGGTTAATGTCTACAGATTAACAGTAAAGCAAATGTTTTGCTGATGCAAGATTTAAAATGACACAGTGTTTGCAAATAGCAAGTCGGGGTTTCTTCATTAACTATGCTTCTCAGGGCAAAATTAGTTTTTCAGGTATTTTCAAGGATCCGAGTAAAAATTGCATTACAGGTGTTTTTTTGCAGAAAGTGATTGTATAGTTTCCCGAGTGACTCTGTGATTCAAATTTATGGTCTCAGTTGACAACAATCTTAACACCGGTGGCATCACTCATTATCTCAGTAATGCTAGGGAATATGCCATTGGTATTTAGCATTGCTTAACCCCCCCTGGTGAGGTCCAGCAATGCCACATCGCTCAGCAGCATCCTCTTCGCTGCTGCTGGGAGCTTACTGTGATGTTCTGCTTGGTCATGGCCAGACTGCACATGCACATCACACTTGCCAATACCTGGAAGGCTTTGCTGAAGCTGGAAAGACTGTTGCTGGTTTCCCATTGCCAGCAATGGGACTATGGGCCTAATTCAGACATGATCGCAGAAAAAGCAAAATCTTTCTCTAAAGGGCATAACCATGTGCACTGCAGGTGGGGCAGATATAACATGTGCAGAGAGAGTTAGATATGGGTGGGTTATTTTGTTTCTGTGCAGGGTAAATACGGGCTGCTTTATTTTTACACTGCATTTTAGATATCAGTTTGAACACACCCCACCCAAATCTAACTCTCTCTGCACATGTTAGATCTGCCCCACCTGCACTGCACATAGGGGATCATTCTGAGTTGATCGCTAGCTGCCATTGTTCGCAGCGCAGCGATCATGCGTATGCACCGCAATGCGCAGGCACGTCGTATGGGCACAATGAGCATCATGGGTTTACAGAGTGTAACGAACATTCCAGTCGCACGGCCGAACGCAGGAAGATTGACATTAAATGGGAGTTTCTGGGTGTCAACTGACCGTTTTCAGGGAGTGATTAGAAAAATGCAGGCGTGGCAGAAAAAACGCAGGCATTGCTGGGCGTTCGCTTCGGGGGGGGGGGGTGACGTCAAAAGCCGTCCCTCCGTCATTAGAATCAATGCACATGAAGAGTAACTACAGGGCTGGTCTTGTTTTGTACAAAAAGATTTTGCAGGCGCTCTGCTGCACAAGCGTTCGCACTTCTGCAAAGAAAAAATACACTCCCCAGTAGGTGGCGACAATGCGTTTGCGCGGCTGCTAAAAACTGCTAGCGAGCGATCAACTCTGAATGACCCCCATAGTTTTGCCCATTAGAGAAAAATGTTGCTGTTGCGATCAGGTCTGAATTAGGCCCTATACTGCTATCTCCATCTGCATACGGTATAAGCGGTACAACAAACAGCTGTCATTTTAGTTTATTGCTGTTTGTAAAATACTGAAAGGAGGATATAATACCTTTAGTGTTTATTTGTAGCTCTTCTGATTTGAGGTGCTTTGCATATTGGGATGTGTATGCCTAAATTTAATGAAGGGTGTAGTCCAAGATTTTGAGCCATCATGTATTTATCTACTATTGATATAAATAAAAGCTGCAACCTGAAGTAGCGAAACACAGGATAATTCTCTCATAACCAAAATGCTTGGGACCACAAGTATTTTGGATATCTGAGTGTTCTGTATTTTAGAATATTTGCATACCATAATGAAATATCTTCGGAATGGTACACAAGCATAAACACGGAATGTATTTATATTTCATATATACATTATACACATAGCCTTTTTAATAATTTTGTGTACACAAAACCATCAGAAAGCAAAGCTGTCACTATCGTACTGAAAAAATTCAGTATTTTGGAATGTTCCTTATTTTGGAATATGGGTATGGGAGATTCAACCTATATCAACTGTTGCAGGACTCTTCTGTTACATTTTGTAATCCTACTTAAACAGTGGTATTAAAATAAACTGTTATCATCCTTACAGCAATAACTCCTCCCTGCTATATATTCATGATTACATCATCTTTTTTTCATGAACAAAGCTTTTCATTAATTTCAAATATATTAATTTATATTTAAATAGGTCACCATTGACATGCCTTTTTCATTAATGCACCAACTTAGTTTTTCTAACCTCTTATTGTTGAATATTTATTAAACAATTTTGTGGGTTACCCACCAAATTTAAGCCCCCATAGTTTCTTTGGGGTCTGCTTTAGTGTGAAATATACCAAGCTCCGGAATGCCAAGAATTGCGTAACTTGGCAGCGGTAGCTAACACAGGGGGTTCAGACCTGATCGTAGATGTGCTAAATTTAGCACATCTAGCGCCTTGAGTCCTATTGGAGAAAGAGCGCTATATGAATAAAATTATTATTATTATTATTATCTATGATCAGCTTCCCTGACATGCGAGGGGACGCCCAGCACAGGGCTAGTCTGCCCCGCATGTCAGGCCCTACCCGGTCATACAAGTACAAAAGCATCGGCTGCATGTGATGTCATGCAGCCACCACGGCCCGCCCCCCCCCCCTTCCCAATGGTCAGGGCATGCCTGTGTTGCCCGGACCGCGCCCCCTAAATGGCGGCAAACCGCTGCTGGCCCGCACCATCCCAACCAGTGACCGCCTCTGCCTGTCAATCAGGCAGAGGCGATCGCAGGGCTAAGACAGCCATCGGCTATCTGCCATGCGCATGCGTACTTCAGACCTGATCGCTGCTGTGCGAACATGCACAGCAGCGATCAGGTCTGAATTATCCCCACTATCTTTAGATGGCATTATCCATCAGCCCATAGGCAACAAATCACACAATCTACAGAGAGGTAATGGGCGCTTGCACATGTGCAGTCTGCTGACACATTGTGCCTAATTCAGACCTGATCGCAGCAACAAATTTGTTATCAAATGGGCAAAACCATGTGCACTGCAGGGAAGGGCAGATATAACATATGCAGGGAGAGTTAGGTTTGGGTGGGGTGTGTTCAAACTGAAATCTAAATTGTAGTGAAAAAATAAATCAGACAGTATTTACCCTGCACAGAAACAATTTATATAACCCACCCAAATCTAACTCTGTCTGCACATGTTATATCTGCCCCACCTGCAGTGCACAGGGTTTTGCCCATTTGCTAACAAATTTGCTGCTGCGATCAGGTCTGAATTAGGTCCATTGGCGGTCCCTCAGCACAAAATAAAGTGATCAGAGTTTATTTCACTTTACACATCACAGGGATGTGCTGCCACCAGAGCCCATCCTTGGATGTGTTTCTTCATACATCCGGACGGAACATAATGATATTTGCCATGAATAGTGCTGATAAGAAGTTATAATTATTGGATCTACAATCTGTTAATTACAGTAAAAATATGCCCCTTTATATTTTATCCTTTCTATTGCCTTTATTAATGAGGCTGCCCACCCATGATCCCTTTTTGAGTTCTCCTATATCATTTTTTCAGTGAGGTGTTCTAAAACTGTGGTCTAACAGGAGTTATACAATAGTATACATTCCAAGATTTTATTGGCTTTTGTAGCTACTGACTAGCACTGTTCACAACTTTTTTAGCTTTATGTCATCTAGCTTTGTTATCTGCTTTTCTATTTCAGTCATCCCCAGTTATATTACATTTAATGTAAAAGTAGCACAATTATTACTGAGGCCTAATAGTACAACTCATCATTTCCATAAATAAGAACTCTGCAAATATCTTAATTGAAAAAGCACAGTGTATTCTGTTATATAAACAATAAATAGCAAAGTGGAACATGTATTAGGCTGTTTAAGATACACACACATCAATATTAGGCATTTCAGCTACTAAAAAATCTTTTTCTTAGAACTACCCCATACAACAATACTGTCACAATGCACTGTGCTGAAAAGTAGCTATTAGAAACAAATAGGTTCAGTTCTTGAATTGTTGGTGCTTGCCCTCCATTAATCACATCATTAGTAAATCTGTCCTAAGGTGAAAAACATAAAAGACTTTATTGTTCCAATAGCCCACTGACGACACACATATTAACCATGCCTATTGTCCTCAATGCGTGGGACTCTCCAATGTTAACACTCTTTCATTGCTTAACCATTAACTATGTATTTTAAGATGAATCATTGAAACCATTCAGGCCTGTAGCTATCTAGAAAACTATGCAACCATATGATCAAGTTACTCCCCTTTACTGCAATTAGACTTTATTTATAATGATAGTAGTATCATACTCTTTTAAATTATTTACTGGTGAGAGTAGAAGGCAAGTTTTGAAAGCATGCCAAAAAGCATATGCTATTGTTTCCTATGCATAAATACATGATGGATGTCTATTTACCAAATGACTATCTGTTATTATTAGTTTTACCACTTGTTGTATTTTGTCTAAGTGTTCAGAGCATTCCTGTCTGATGAGCAGGTCAAGGAAGGTGTCCTTTTACATATACCTTAATGCCAAGCATTAATTCTAAAACAATGTCACTTCTCAGAGAACTATTTAGGTACACGTTTATGCATAGCTTTCATATCTGACTTTTCATAGAAGCCAGTTCCTCATTTACATCATAGTTTTAGTAATTAGGTGTTCGATTACAAGTCAAAATACTATATCATCATTTGGGGGTTGTCATTAGCAGTGGCAGCTATATACACCTTTTTATTTGTATTTTATTGCTGATGCAAATCTTTCTTTGAATTAAAATCGAATCAAATGCAGGATGACAGGAACTCGCGTAGCTTGCCCAATATAAAAAAATGAAACTGTTAGACTTTCAGTTGAAGAGAAAATTGTGTCACAGTTACAATTTATTTTATTCACCTTAATTGTCAAAGAATTGATAGAAAAATTGAAAGTTTATTTACTGAAAATTTACAGTGTGGCTTAAGTAGCATACATTATGTTTTTTTATATTATAATAAAAGCTGCTTGTGTAAAGCACATTATGGACTTAAGGCCTGAGGCAGACCACACAGATTGATCAGGATGTCTTCTGCAAGCAATCTACCTCTATCCAGAGCTGTTATCATTATCAGGGCAGGCTTGCAGAACCCATACACAACTTCTGTAAACAGGTATATTTCCACACAATTTATACATGCCGCAGTTACATTGACAGCTTGTACCTTTATGTTCTATGTGATAAGCTCTCTTGACAAAGGTCGTTTCAAGATCAAAACATTGACAATAACTATGTTTTACCTGTAGGTACAGATGGTGCCATGCTAGTCGTGGCTCCGTCAGTGACTAGGTGCTCCTGCCTGGGTGCACCTAGACGCTGTGAGCATCTCCATGTGGATGGGCGCATTCACTGGAACGGAGACATGCCCCATTCACTTTAATGGAGAGCGTCTCCATACGGGCGGGCGCGCATGCCCAGACAGAGACGCTTACAATGGGAAGTGGCTCTGTGCACTCCTGGTGTGACTAGGTGGATGGATCGCCGACTCATGCCGGGAGTGCACGCCTGCGACTATGGGGGGGGGGTAAGATTAGGGAGGCTCCATCTGTATATTTGCATTTTTGACTCTTTTGCATCAAAAAGATGAGTGCCCATCTGTTTTGTTCCTATTATATATCTATATTATAAGTAAGAAAGTGAGTCTTCCTGTCTGCTTGTCCTTTATGCAGTGCCAGAGTTTTGTACCTATTGCACGTCAACCAAATTTGGCATAGTGGTGTAGTTTCATCAGGATTAGGTTTTTGCCTAGGTTTGACCTTCATCAGGGCCATGAACTAGTGGCCAACAACTAGGCTGTAGAGTTTCTGAAGTGAAATTTTAATTTCAGCAACTTCTCTCAGGATGTATTTCAGTGCTGAAAACTGTACTGATCTGAAGGCCACTGTACCAGTGGGGGGAGGATCAACTGTCAAACTACACCTGCACTGACAGCTACTAGCCATGGTCTCCAATGTTGGTCTGCAAACATATCTGTTCTGCAGTGATTTTAGAATCTATACTGATTTCTGTTCTGTAAGTCAGTCTGCTCCTGATATATCCCATTCCAAACAGTCTGAAAATACAGCCAGCTGCACTGTTATTTACTCTTAATTTGCAATAATATCCAGGTGTGAATGACTTCTGTGTTCCTTCTCAAAGCTTTCCTCCTTTTGTATATCCCATTCAAATTTAGTGTAACAGTGAATGGTTTTGAAAAGGATACACTTTTGAAGGCTGAGATGTGAAAAGAGGTAAAGTACAACTACAGACTAAGTGTCAGAAAGCCATGTCATCAAAAAAACATCCAGTCTGGGTTACAGCTCTTCAGTTGCTAGAAGTAAAAGAGTGGCAAGACATGAGTAGACTTCAGAGAAAGTACAAGCATGCTTGGCAGCGCAACAAGAGAGAATTACTCAATGCAAGGCTAGCTCGCCAATCTGCTGATGATGCTAGACATGTAGCATTCAGGGCCATGGAGTCCCCAGCTGCAAGACAACACATCAGTCAGCCAATGCTGCTAGACATGCAGCCTCAAGGTACATTGGCGGCAGCTGTGAGACAAATATGTCAGTCAATCAGGGCTGCATAAACTGCTACATCCATGGCCATGGAGTTTCTAGCTGCTAGACAAACCCATCAGTCAGTCAAAGCTAAACAAACTGCAGGCTCAATATCCATGGAGTCTCCAACAGCAACACAAATTTGACAATCTGGTTTGGAAAGTCGGTGCACCAATCATGTTGCTTAGAAACCTGGATGCTTCAAAGCTTTGCAGTGGTACAATACTGCATAAAAACCCTCAAAGCCCATGTCACTGAAGCCACTATCATGGCAGGATGTGGTAAAGGAGAGGACGTGTTCATTCCTCATAAACCTCTCATAGCAATAGACATGACATTTGAATTCAAGAGTATTTACAATCTGGCTCTCTTTTGCAATGACCATCAATAAGGCCCAAGGTCAATCTTTGAATGTAATCGGTATTGACTTGAAAACTCCTTGCTTTTACAGTGGCAATTGTACTATATGTTGCATGTTGCATGTTGAAGAGTGAGGGCTTCCAGCAGCCTTTTCATTCTGGCTCCTAATGGAAAAACAAACATTGTTTATACCTCAGTGTTGAGATAACAGGGTCCATCATGTCCCTAACTGTGTTGCATTTGTATATTCTCCCCGTACTTGCATGGGTTTCCTCCAGGTACTCCAGTTTCCTCCCGCAATCCAAAAATATACTGGTAGGTTAATTGGATCACAACAAAATTAACCCTAGCGTGATTGTGTGCATGTACATGTGGTACGGAATATAGATTGTAAGTTTCATTGGGGCAGAGACTGATGTGAATGGGCAATATTCTCTGTAAAGTGCTGAAGAATATGTGTATATATAACTGGTAGTAATAATAATAATAATAATATTAATAATAATAATAAATACTCTGAGAAATGTCTAGATAGGTCCTTTTCATAAAATCATGTTAGCAAACAGTGAGGTCCTCTTCAGGATTAGTGAAATGGGGTTATAGGAGAGGACAATGTAAAAAACTGAAGGCTGCAGATGTACTTCAATGTGTATTTTTCAACCCATGCAATGATGCTGGGTATTGCAGTATAGATATATATATATATATATATATATGCGTAGTGAAACATATTTATTAATAATTTACCATTTTTAACAATTGATATGCTTCATCAAAGATTTCTTTACTTTTGTTGCCCAACACAGTCATATCTGTGGGCAACAAAAATCAATTGCCCAATGGTATAAACTCATGGACAAAGGCACATATGATAGTCAGAAGGACACAACAATATAGTCAGAAACTGTTTCAGAAGGGTACTGTAGAAGCCAATGAACAGAAATATTTAGACATGAGATATAAAAAAGTTATAGCCAATGTACAATAGTATGGTCCCAGCTAAACCTGCTATGTTGCACATAAAATTCACAGCTAGGCATTGAAATCCTTCATGTAAAGCATTTGTAATTTTGTGTTATTTCACTATTATCTATAAAATCTTGTAAACCTATAGAATACAGTACATGCACTGTTCTCTATAATTCCATGTAATTCTAAAAATTGCAATAGTTATGCATCTATATTAACAAAATGATGTGGCAGTATGAGAAGTTGGTGCAGAGAATTATTTAAAATTAACATTTTTGCTGTTTATTATTTTACAAAATTGTATTATATTCTGCACTAAGCATAAGAATGGAGAAAAAGCTAAATTATGTCATGTACAATGAACAATCAAGACTTAAAAATTTTACCAAAGTTATCTAGAATTTCTGGTTCTTTAAAGAAAACATGTGACTGAAAATAGTCACCAGTTTTTTATTGTTTGAAGTTTATGGTAAAATACATATAAAATCTAATGCTAGTAGCAGGTTTACAATCAGCCATTACTTGTGGGTGGTATTGTTTTCCCAACTACAGTTGTTTCAGATTATGGCATGTAAGTCTCTATGGAAAACAAAAGCACTGACTGATTCAGATGGGGAACTTGGTTAGTCACTGGCTGAACATATAATGGGGTTGCTGTAGGGAATATACATTTATTGTTAGAAAGTGTCCATCATTGAAACATCTCATTCATTTTCAATAGTTTATTGGACTAACAATTATGTCTCTGGTCAAGCATTAACTATCCATTAATTCCCTGCCATAGATGAAACAGTTATTCTTAGCAGGGCATTTGTATCCAGTTAATGCCTCCCAGAAGTGATTTACATTGTCAGGATTTCTTACTGATGGATATACAAACACAATGAGGCTGTCCATTTGGAAATGTTTTCAGAGGAGACCATAGTGAGCCATCTACAAAAGCTACTACAACTACTACTACTACTACTACTACTACTACTACTTCACTGCATGTCACTGCTGCTACTACTACTACAACTACTACCTTTAGTTGTAAATGTTAATTGTCCTAATTGCTTATGACTCTGTGTAGTGATATTTGCATGCACTTCTTTTCTGACAATGCTCCATGCTAATTCTCAGGAGAAATGCTCCACAAATGGCTGATTGATTAATTTTACTTCTGCTGCAGTCTGAATGCAAATGCTAATTAAAGAATGGCTGGTGTTATATACAACACAGTTTCCGCAGTAAAGAATGGGAGAGCTCTAGATATAATAAGTCACTCAGAAGTTGCTGCCCATTGTCATTATCATCTGTTCATCACCTGTGCATATTTTGGGTATGACTATTCACCAGTGGCAACTCCAGAGGTGGGACTGCAGCGCAGTCCAAAATTCAAATAGGGAAGCCACATCAACTGCCAATAAGTCCTGACCAGTTATGTTGGCAGTCAACAATTCAAGGCAAGTCAAGAATTCAACATTCCAAAAGGCACTCTACACAATACACTTACAGGAAAGGTAGCTGGTGTTAGAAATATAATGCCACAACCAGTCCTGATTCCTAGAGAAGAAGCCAGACTAGAAACCTGGATTTTACATAAAGCCAAGTTAAAGATGCAGTCCAAAGAATTTTAAAAAGTATGAATAAAGAAAATCCATTCACTGATGACAATCCAGGTTATAAGTCGTTCTCACTATTTTATTTATAAAAAGACCTACCGTTGCAAAAATAAATATAAAAATAATCTCTATAGCTAGGGAATATATTTAAAAATGCAGTAGTAATAGCAACTCCAACCACATGCGAATTAGCTCTATTGTGAACAAACATACAGTACTTTCGTTTTGACTAACATGTATCCTTAAAATGTGTCTTTTTGGATGCATAACTTTCTCATAGAGTATGCAGTCATAATCTATGTTGTCAGAATGTTGGAAACCTTCACAATGTTGATGTTGATTGGGCAGTATGACAGCACTAAGGCTCGTGGTTTTGATTTCCACCATGGCCCTAACTGTGTGCAGTTTGTATATTCTCCCTGGCCCTCACCTGGGACACCAGGTGAGGGGCACCACCCAGTAATCACATAGTAGTACTGTCCAGGACCACAACTAGTGACTACTGCATGCATATTAGTAGCGCATCATGCAGCTCCTTCTCTGCAGGACACATCTCTACTTATATATTGCAGCAGGCTAATGTAGTGTGCAAGGTGCACTACTACTGTGTGGCATAATGTGTAAGAGGCACTACTGCTGTGGGCATAATGTGTAAGGGGAACTACTTTCTGTGTGGCATAATGTGTAAGGGACACTACTACTTTGGGCATAATATGTAAGGGGCATTATTACTGTGGGTATAATGTGTAAGGGGAATACTACTGTATGGCATAATGTGTAAGAGGCACTACTACTGTGGGCATAATTTGTAAGGGGAACTACTTTCTGTGTGACATAATGTGTAATGGACACTATTACTGTGGGCATAATGTGTAAGTGGTAGTACTAGTGAGGGCATAATGTTTAAGAAGCACTACTGCATTGCATAATGTGTAAAAGGCACTACTACTGTGTGGGCATAATGTATAAGGGGCACTACTACTGTGGGCATAATGTGTAAGGGGAATTTCTACTGTGTGGGCTTAATGTGTAAGGGGGATTATTACTGTGGGTATAATGTGTAAGGGGTACTACTACTGTGTTGCATACTGTGTAAGGGGCACTACTACTGTGAGCATAATGTGTAAGGAGCACTACCACAGTGGGCACAATGTGTAATGAACACTACTACTGTGGGCATAATGTGTAAGGATCACAACTACTGTGTGGCATATTGTGTATAGGGCACTTTTACTGTGTGGTCATAATGTCTAAGGGGCACTACTACTGTGGACATAATATGTAAAGGGCACTACGACTGTGGGCATAATGTATAAGGAGCACTACTACTTTGGACATAGGTAGTAATTCCAAACTGATCGTAGCAGCAAATTTGTTAGCATTTGGCAAAACCATGTGCACTGCAGGATGGGCAGATATAACATGTGCAGAGAGAGTTAGATTTGGGTGGGGTGTGTTCAAACTGAAATCTAAATTGCAGTGTAAAAATAAAGCAGCCAGTATTTACCCTGCACAGAAACAAAATAACCCACCCAAATCTAACTCTCTCTGCAAATGTTATATCTGTCAAACCTGCAGTGCACATGGTTTTGCCCAACTGCTAACAAATTTGCTGCTACAATCAGGTCTAAATTACACTCATAATGTGTAAGGAGCACTACTGTGTGGCATAATGTGTAAGAGGCACTACTACTGTGGGCATACTGTATAAGTAGCACTACTACTTTGGACATAATGTGTAAGGAGCACTACTGTGTGGCAAAGGAGATAATTCAGTCTTGATAGCTACTGTGCATTTTCAAACAGCGGGCGATCAGATATGAATTGCACATGCATATGTACCGCAATGCGCCGACACATCAGATGACTGCACCGGGCATCGGTGCCTAATGATGGGATGGTGCGAAAAATGTCAAATGCACGGGCGTTCGCGAGGCCGTTTGTGGGTGGCAACTGACCATTTTACAGGAGTGTCCGGAAAAACGCAGACGGGATCATCCATTTTTAGGGAGGTTATCTGACGTCAACTCTGGCCCTGATCAGCTTGAAAAAATTGCAGCGGCTGATTAAGTCCTGGGCTGAGCAGAGACTGCACAAACTGATGTTTGTGCAGCTCTGCTACAAAAGTGATCGCACACCAGCACAGACCTTTTCCCTCCCCCTGTAGGATGTGACTATATGATCACAGGGCAGCAGAAAATGCAGCCCAGCAATCAGGTCTGAATTACCCCATAACGTGTAAGGTGCACTACTAATGTGGGCATAATATATAAGGTGCACTACTACAGTGTGAGCAATATATAAAAATGGCACTACTACTGTGACAGTATAATGTGTAAGGCACACTATTGTGTGGCACAAGGGGCACTAATACTGTGGGCATAATGTGCAAGGGGCACTGTTATTGTGTGGACATATTGTGTAAGGGGCACTACTACCATGGGTTTATGTATAAGGGGCACTACTACTGTGATATAATGTGTAAAGGCACTAATACTGTGTGCATAATGAGTAAGGGGCACTACTACTGTGTGGTATACTGTGAAAGGGGCACTATTTTTGTGGGCATAATGTCTAAGTGGCAGTACTACTGTGGACATAGTATGTAAGAGCAGTGCCGTTACTAGACATTTTGGTGCCCTGTGCCAGAAAAAGAATTGGTGCCCCCTCTCCAACCATATTTAAAAGAGGGACAGTGCACGCAGAAGGGTGTGGCTTCTTGGGGAATGGGCATGACCACAGAATAGTACCAATTCTCATTAAATGGCACAGTAGTGTATGTTATTGACATTACACCACAGTAGAGGCCCTGATACACATAATGCCAGGTAGAGCCCACATTATGCCTGATAGAGCCCCTGATGCACATTATTCCAGGTAGAGCCCTTGATACACATTATGCCAGGTAGAAACCCTGATATCCATTATGCCAGGTATAGCCCACATAATGCCAGATAGAGCCCCTGCTGCACATTATGCCAGGTAGTGCCCCTGATACACATTATGCCAGGTAGAGACCGAGATATACATTATGACAGGTATAGCCCAAATTATGCATGGTAGGGCCCCTGATACATAATATGCCAGGTAGAGACACTGATACATATTATGCCAGGTAGAGCTCCTGATACATATTATGCCAGGTAGAGCCCACATTATGCCAGTTAGTGTCCCTGATACATATTATGCCAGGTAGAGGCACAGATATACATTATGCTAGGTCGAGCCCACATTATACCAGGTAGAGACCCTGATACACAATATGACATGTAGAGCATCTGATACACATTATGCCAGCTAGAGCCCACATTATGCTAGGTAGAGCCCCTGATACACATTGAGTGGTATTCAAATGATATATCACGTCCAATCTCCTTACTAAAGTGATCCCTGTTATCATGCATATTGCGCCCATAGTAATCAGATTTAGCTATGTAAAGGGTTGGGTGCCCTGGCTACTCCAGTATTGCCGCTGTGGGATGCTTTTGTACTTATGCGGGGGAGTCAGGCCTGACATGTCTCTGTGACTGATCATAGATGTACTAAATTTAGCACATCTATAATCAGGTCTGAATTAGGCCCAATGTGTAAGGAACACTGCCATGTGGCATAATATATAAGGGGCAGCGGCACATCTAGAGATGAGTAGGCCTGTGTGCATGCTCCATCTGGGCCCCCTCCTGTCTAGCAGTGCTGTAGCTCTGGGCACTAGGGTCACTTGTGGACCCTAGAGCTGTTCCAGAGTCTAATATGCATGCGCAGGTCTCTGGGAAATTGGCACAGCAGATATTATCCCAGTGATTTTCTTACTGTGCATGCACGAAATGCTGGGAAAATGGGCATGGCACCATTTTCCTGGTGGTTTCTGCAGTGATGCTGCTGCCAATGTGGAACTTCAGAGAGTAAGTATTAAAAAAAATGGGTGAATGTGTGTAGTGTGGGCCCCCCTGGAACCTGGGCCCCATGTGCACTGCACACACTGCACCCATTATAAATACACCAGTGGTAAGGGGCACTACTACCATGGGCATAACGTGCAAGGGCCACTACTGCTGTGTACATAATGTGTAAGGGGCACTACTACTGTGTGCCATAATATGGATAAGGGCTCTAGTGTGTGGATTAACATATATAAGTTGTACTACTGTGTGGTATAACATGTGTACGGGGTTCTTCTTTTGGTGTATTATTAGTGATACTACTATGTGGTGTAATGTGAGAAAGGGGCACTACTGTGTGGTGTAATTTGAATTGGGGGTACTATTGTGTGGCCATGCTCATTCCCCATGAGACCTCATCCCTTTTTTGACATGTGCATCTTTGGTGCGCACCGTCTCTATTTAAAATATGGGGGGCACCAATCTCTGACTTTTCCAGATGCGCTTGGACCCCTAGATACAGTACACCCGTGCCTTACCTACAGATTCACAGCAATCTCATGACACTCCTTCAAGACAGAATATGTATACTTGTAAATGAGCATGTAAATGAGCCTAATTATGTATGGGGAATCCTATTTGACAAGGATCATAGCAGTACAAGTACACAAACATCCTCATTCCTTTATCACAATCTCCAGCGTATTTATTAACAAATCATGTTGAAATTATTTTCTTCAATTAGAAAAATAGCTTTACTGTTGTATAGTATTTTAAAAGTAATATGACTTTCAAGAATGCAGCTATATGCAATCACAATGAAACTGGTAGATTATTTTAGTATTTTGTAAGATAAATTAATACTTTACAAAATACATTGAAACTCTAACTATTTATTCTTCTGTTTAAAGTTCGTAAGTAGTCTTCTACTTCTGTCCCAGCATAATGTAATTACACATAGCAATTTTTAGCACAAACTTCCTAGGTAAAATTGCCAAGCTATTGTACAAAGATACGCTGTATAATTTAGTGCATGTCAGTCTGCAATAATTCAGAGTATGTCAGTCTGATTATTCTCTAACCAAGGAACTAAAAACTATTTGACATTTGCCCTGCAATGTGTAATAGAATTACCACCTCTAGATTTATATGTTTTAGACACTAATGGGAAAATAGAAAAACACGAAGCACTTTCAGACATCCTGCAGGCCCTCAATTTGTCTACTTGCAGACTTATGATTTATTTTATTCTAGATTCCAATGTCATTGATTTCAGTTGCACCCTCCTGAATTCTGCTGTGACACCAAAGATAGTGAGGGCATAAGCAGTTTCCTTTCAGCTGCTGAAGGTCAGGAAGAGTGTTAGAAGGGCAGCATGGGGTCACAATAATACAGTACAAGTACAGGGGATGTAGTTAGGCTAGCATATTGTTCTTTGGTTGAGAGCCTTTTTTAAACCCTGATCCATCTTCATCCTTGTAATTAGACTACCCTGACTTTGAAAGACAGTGTTGCTATGAAACACATTGGCAAATGGAGGCAAATTTGAGGTCTAGTCATTTAAGTAGTAAACCTATTGTTCCTGATTGTGTAATTGGTGATCAAGACGGCCATAAAATGGCACAGTCATTAAATGGCTGGGGTTGAAATTGAAAGGATAGCTTTAAACAGTGATAGCTTGTGTGTGGAGGCAGTAACTTTCACCCTCATATGAACCAGAGTTTATAAAAAGCTTAATGTGCTGGCTCTTGTTTAACCTTTAGGAGGTGGGAAGTGAAAAGGCAAAAAAAAAAAGAAATCAAAACTAAATAGAATTAACGAGCCTTCACATATTGTCCTAATACCATTGTTGTAACAAAGATAGGGGGAAAAACTTAGTAGGATGGAGACAGGGTGTGAAAGGGAAACACCATTAATATCAGGTTGTAAATTCTACAAAACATTAACTTCATTACATGGCAATTACTATCTGTAATTGGCATAATGGAAGATTCTACTTTCTCATCACTTACTAGCTGTGTTGTATTCAGCACTTTTTCCTCTTTTGCAGAGGTCACTCGATTGAAACAGACACCACAAGTTAATGTGAGCAGGGAATACAGCAGGTTTCTTTACAGCGTAAAAGGAAGTAACAATTAATTGTAACAGACTGTCTATTAATGATTTGGTCACAAAATATTTTACAATACATACAAAGGTGACAGAGCTGGGGTTATTAATATAAGTGTTTCAATGCACTTTGACCCTTGTTTTGTGTCTCTAAAGTCGGACAACAAAGAGCTGTATGGTAGATATTTGTAACAATGTACAGTACAATGACAATGATCTTTTGGAGGGTTGTAGTTTGAATTAGGTACTTTGTTTTCTGTAAGCATTTTTTTGATTTTTGATTATTGCTATTTGTAGTTATGCTCGCATGAAGACCTAGAAATGATTCTATTCTATTCTGCTCCAAAAATACCATGGGCATCAGTGCCCATGTCACATTTAGGTTTGCCATGTAGTGGTCATTTTTAGCCTCCTATGAGCCTGTTTGAACATTTGATGAGGTTATTTGTAAAATGTAAAAACATAGCATTAAGGGCATAAAAGTCCACATGAGTTAATTTAATCTGCAATGTTTGTGCTTTTTGTGGCGTGGTGGATGGAGGCAGGGTTTGATGAGATCATTTATTTTATATTTACTTTATATTTACTTTGTTGATGGCTATCACATCACGTCCTGGCTCTTCCTGTTTATCCTCAAACAGCTTAATTTTGAAATGTAATTGTCTTTTTTAACTGCTGTCAATATATGACATATTGTAATAAATTTATGAAAGGGATAATATGATTCACAAATGTCATTATCAGTTGAACTGTCCAACATAGATCAGCAAGTCCATAATTTCATATTTTTATTCTACAACACAACAGCATACAGCAATCTTTAGGAGAAACTTCTTTATTTCTTTATGAAAATCATCAAACTCTACAAAGTACCTTTCAATTGATACAATATGCTTGCTATTGGTACTTCCCAATACAATAAGAAGGGCTGGCTATGTGGGTGCCCTAGGTTACTCTCCAACCCCTTAACCACTTAATATGGCTAATATTATTTTCCAAAAAAGTTCAGAGATTTTTTTTTTATGATGGATCTTAAATGGCTGCTTCTGTTAGAATTTCAGAATCTGCAAAATCAGCTTACCCATGTTAGATATAGCATGCATTTTACTACTAAGGCTTTCTTTAAAAATAGGTCATAGTGATTTGTTTAGTACATGAATCAACAAAATTGTTTAGTGTTCTCATTAAATGTTTCAGTAATTATAAACAATGCATACTGCAACAAAAAACCTGCAATACAACTTTTACTCTGACCCTGCAAATACCTGGAAAACAAATGTTTAATTGAGAAGCATATTTGATGAAATAACACTGACTTGTGGTTTGCCAACACTGTATAATTTTCCATCTAACATCAACAAATATTTGATTTACTGGTAATCTGTAGATATTAACATCATTTTAATTACTTGCAAATCGTATTTCTTTCTGCAAACTTCACTGCTCTCTCATACAGCCACCACTCCTCCCCCTATTCTCATTACACTACCAGTTTACACACCATCCACACTATGGCCAGGCTGGCAACCCCCCTTACTCATTGTCCTTCTATTCCTTTATTCTGTCCCCTGTTACCACCTCTATCCCTCTCTCACAGTCTCCTACACCTCATCCTCCCTCCTCTCCTCTGTCTGCCTCCCTACCCCTCTTCTGTTTCCCCATTGCAATTCACTTCTGCCCCTTCACACCACTTATACCCCACCGCTCAACCCTACTCTTTCCCTCCTCTGCCTGTCTCCTCACCTCTCCTCCACCAGGATCAAACTGCACTCCCTCCCTGTTTCACGCATGCAGTCTCCCTTCCTAGCCAAGGCCCCAGCACCATCATCACACCCTCTTTATCTTCTCCTTCCAAATTACTCCTACCTCAACGCTACAGCAATCCTGATAATCTCATTCACATCTCTCCCACAAACTCATACCCCCTATCTTGTGCACTCTGGAATGCCCGATCTATTTGCAACAAACTGACCCCCACTCATGACCTTTTCATTTCCAACTCCGTGCACCTCCTGGCCATTACAGAAACCTGGATTACTCCTCATGACACCACTTCTCCTGCTGCTCTCTCTGCTGGGGGCCTCACATTCTCACACACACCCCGACCCGGGGGTCGCCATGGGGGTGGTGTTGGGATCCTTTTACCCTCAAGCTACACATACCAACTTATACCTCCAGAACCTTCTCTTACATTCTCTACATTTGAGGTCCATGCATTACGCCTCTACCAACCAACTAATCTTCGAGTTGCTGTAATTTACCGTCCACCTGGCATTTCCTCCAAATTCCTTGACAACTTTGCTTCCTGGCTACCTCACTTCCTCTCTTCTGACATTCCCTCCATTATTCTAGGTGATTTCAACATCCCTATCGATAACCCCACAAAATCACCTGCCTCTAAACTCCTTAACCTCACCTCTTCACTTGGTCTCTCCCAGTGGACCACCTCACCCTCCCATGTGAACGGGAGCTCACTGGATCTGGTTTTCACTCACCGCTGTGATATTTCTGATTTCTCCAATTCCCCTTTTCCCCTCTCTGACCACCATTTGCTCTCTTTCAACTTATCTATCTCTGCTTCCCCATCTCTCCCTCCTAAGGCTACCATCACGAAGCGTAACATTGAGGCTATTGACACCTCATCCCTGTCCTCCCTGTTTGACTCCCTTCTCTCTCCTCTTCTCTCTCTCACATGCCTTGAACAAGCCACATCCCTATACAATGCATCTCTTACTTCTGCCCTTGACTCTGTTGCTCCGCCAACCACTATTCACCCTCGCAGATCAACACCTCAACCCTGGCACACCAAATGCACCAGATACCTACAAAAATGCTCACGTACTGCCGAGCGACAGTGGAGGAAATCACGCTCTAAAGCAGACTTCCTCCATTTCAAATTCATGCTCTCATCCTTCAGTACTGCCCTTTCCCTTGCTAAACAATCATACTTCAAAATCCTCATTTCTACACAGTCTTCCAACCCCCGGCGCCTCTTTGCCACTGTTAACTCCCTCCTCTGCCCACCACCACCTCCTCTCCCTTCCTCATTGTCTGCTCTTGACTTTGCCACTTATTTCACATCCAAGATTGACTCCATACGTCAGGATATCACTTCCCACCAGACCAGCAACCAGCCACCACCCATCCCTTGCCACCCCTCCCCTTCCCTCTTACCAACTCTGACATCTTTCTCCCATGTATCTGGCGAGGAAGTCATGGCCCTCATCCATTCCTCCCCCCCCACAACCTCCCCGCTCGACCCTATCCCCTCCCACCTCCTCCGTTACCTCTCCCCTTCTGCCTGTTCCCATCTTGCCCACCTTCTCAATCTCTCCCTTTCATCAGGCACTGTCCCCTCTGCCTTCAAGCATGCTCTTGTCTCCCCTATTCTTAAAAAACCTACCCTTGATCCTAACACTCTCTCCAACTATCGACCCATCTCTCTCCTCCCCTTTGCCTCCAAACTTCTTGAGCGTATTGTCTATAATCGCCTCACTGCCTTTCTTTCCTCTCACTCACTGCTTGACCCATTCCAGTCTGGTTTCCGTTCTCTCCACTCCACAGAAACTGCCCTCACAAAAGTCTGCAATGACCTCCATGCAGCCAAATCTAAGGGCCACTACTCTCTGCTTATTCTTCTTGACCTCTCTGCTGCTTTTGACACTGTGGACCATCCTCTCCTTCTGCAAATCCTTCACTCTCTTGGTCTGCGTGATACTGCCCTCTCCTGGCTGTCCTCCTACCTCTCTGATCGTTCCTTCTCTGTCTCCTCTCATGATGCTACCTCCCCCCCACTTCCACTAACTGTTGGTGTCCCCCAAGGCTCTGTTCTTGGTCCTCTCCTTTTCTCTCTCTATACGTCCTCTTTAGGTGAACTCATTAGTTCTTTTAACTTCCAATATCACCTCTATGCTGATGACACTCAAATCTACCTCTCCTCCCCTGATCTCTCCACGGCTCTCCTCACTCGTACCTCAAACTGTCTTTCTGCTATCTCTTCCTGGATGTCTCAGCGCTTTCTTAAACTCAACATGTCTAAGACTGAGCTGATCATCTTCCCACCCTCCCGCACAGCCTCACCTCCCACAATCTCATTATCCATTGATGGCACAACTATCTCCCCTAGCCCCCAAGTACGCTGTCTTGGCGTAATCCTTGACTCCTCCCTCTCCTTCATACCACACATTCAGCACCTCTCACAAACCTGTCATTTTCATCTCAAAAACATTTCTAGAATCAGACCTTTTCTCACACAGGATGCCACTAAGATCATTATTCACTCACTGATTATTTCCAGACTGGACTACTGTAATCTCCTCTTAACTGGCCTCCCTGACAATCACCTCTCTCCACTCCAATCTATCCTCAATGCTGCTGCCCGGCTCATCTTCCTCACCAAACGCACTACGTCTACCTCCCCCCTCCTACAGGCCCTCCACTGGCTTCCCTTCCCTTTCAGAATCCAATTCAAACTTCTCACACTCACTTACAAAGCACTCACCCACTCCTCTCCCATCTACATCTCTGACCTTATCTCCCTTTACTCTCCCACCCGTCCTCTTCGCTCTGCTAATGCACGCCGTCTCTCCTGTCTTCTGATTACTTCCTCCCACTCCTATCTCCAAGATTTTTCACGTGCTGCTCCATTTCTCTGGAATTCTTTACCTCTCCCCCTCAGACTCTCCACCTCTCTACAAAACTTCAAACGGGCTCTTAAGACCCATTTCTTTACCAAACGTAGCCAAATCTCAACATAACCCTCTGTTCCACGCTCTCTATGTACCCCATCTGTGTCATCCCTGTCTGTCTACCCCTCCCCTTAGAATGTAAGCTCTCACGAGTAGGGCCCTCTTCCCTCATGTGCTTATACTTTTCTTACTTTAATAATCCTCAACCGCCCAGATCCCACAGTTTTTTGACCACCTGGAACTTATCTCTATGTTTACTGGTGTAGTTATGCTTAGCTGCCCTGTACTTGTCCTATATTGTATTCAACTGTAAGTCACTATTTTCCTATTTTTTATGTGCATTTGTACTCTGTAATCGGGCGCTGCGGAACCCTTGTGGCGCCATATAAATAAAGGATAATAATAATAATAATAATAAATACTCTAAATAATTGCATCATATTTTATCTGGTGATGAAACAATATTTTGTCAATGTGAAAGAATGCATTAATTAGTAATTGTTTTTAAAGATGTTTCATATGATATTAAATTAAGATTAATTTGATCACTGTATGTTTGCAGTGTTCTTTTCATTTAGAAAAAAAAACATTAAAACATTGCACTTGTTCACCTCTCAAAGTATATATAGAAAATCACATTTGCATTCATTTCACTTTCTTGAAATTACAATAATAAACAGTTTTTGGCAATACAGGTTGAGTATCCCATATCCAAATATTCCGAAATACGGAATATTCCGAAATACGGACTTTTTTGAGTGAGAGTGAGATAGTGAACCTTTGTTTTCTGATGACTCAATGTACATAAACTTTGTTTAATACACAAAGTTATTAAAAAAATTGTATTAAATGACCTTCAGGCTGTATGTATAAGGTGTATATGAAACATAAATGAATTGTGTGAATGTAGACACACTTTGTTTAATGCACAAAGTTATAAAAAATATTGTCTAAAATGACCTTCAGGCTGTGTGTATAAGGTGTATATGAAACATAAATACATGCTGTGCTTAGATTTAGGTCCCATCACCATGATATCTCATTATGGTATGCAATTATTCCAAAATACGGATAAATCCGATATCCAAAATACCTCTGGTCCCAAGCATTTTGGATAAGGGATACTCAACCTGTATATTATATAATTTTAATTATTGTGTTAAAAAAATATTGGTATTTTCGGTATTTTCTGAAAATACAGTTTTCTGAAGAAAAAAAACAAGGTCAAATTTGTGTGATTATTGATATTGATATTACAATGTGATGAACACAAATGTGGAAAAATGATCTAAGCACAGAGCTGAGAAAAGCCTCATCAGCGAAGGGGTCATGAACATGAAAAAGAGCATACAGAGGGCACAGATTCACCAAAACTGGACAATGGAATAAAGGAAAAATGTTGGACAGTCTGAAAATGTTTGATTTCTGCTGCGACATGTACAGTAGGTGTTAGGTTCAAAATGTGGCATAATCAACATGAATCCATGGATACATTCTGCCTTAGGCCAACAGTTCAGGCTTATGGTGGTGTAATGGTTTGGTGAATGTTTGCAAGCACACACTAGGCCCCTTAATACCAACTGAGCATTCACACAGCCTACTTAAATATTGATGACGACCATGTGCATCGCTTTATGTACACAATCAACCCATCTTCTAATATTAACTGTCAACAGGGTGACATGTCATGCTACAAAGTACATGTCATCTAAACATAACAATGATTTATTTATTAATATTTATTTATATATTTAGTGATTGCATATTCTGTTGCTCTTTACAATTGTGAACAAGCAGTAATAAAACAAGACAGGGCAGGAGATCCACAACATTTTTGGTTGGGGGTCAAGATATAATATCATTTTGGCGCCCCTAAATCGCAGAATGTTGCCCCCTCAGGGCAAGCTGGATTTACCTAGATTACCTACCCGATGTCAGAGATATCTATCTATCTATCTATCTATCTATCTATCTATCTATCTATCTATCTATCTATCTATTTGTCTGTCTGTCTGTCTGTCTGTCTCTATGTACACACACATACACACACATTTATGTAAAAACCAGCATAGAGTACACTATGGGGAATGAAGATAATAGTGTATTAGAAGAGAAATACAACATTAAGGAGCCCATTTACTGTATATTGAGGCTTAGACTCAATAAATAGAATTTGTTATTGATGCTATTTGGGCAAATATAAATTAATTTTGGCCCATATATATTAAAAATCACATCCAGTAACAAATGCACCAACAGGAGCCCATTCCTGCAATGTGTAAACTAAAGTGATCGCATCAGGGATCACTTTACTTTATGCTGCACATTTACTGTGCATTCATGATCATTAGACAGTACATACACCAGTGACTGTTACCAGGGAGGGATCCGGACAATCCCTTTACCGGTAAATTGTGTTATGTAGCCCATAGACTACTATTGTTATGGGAAACAGGGAATGCGCCGCAGATATCTGCTGCAGAACTCCTGTAATACTTTCAGGTGATACTTACATTTTAAGAGTATTCTAATTTTTAGGGTGATTTACCATAAAATGTGTATAACAAATATGTCCCCAAACCATACCTGTAACATGTGACTGACTTTATGTAGAGGACGATGAGAGACTATCCCCTCATAGCTCAACACCCCAGCTGAGGCTATGCATGGAAGTTAATGAGACTTTACAGGGTACATTTTCAGATGAACCCAGTTGGAAATGGGGGAGTTTAGAGGGTGCTGCGAGGTAAGGGGTGTAGGAGGACAAAGCAGAGCTGAGGGGGAAGAGGTGCTGAACATATGAAATGGGAGATGAGAAGATCACAGGGCTGGTCCCAGAGGAGGGGGCCAGCCCACAGTAACCAGCCACATACTGTAGGGCAGTGTTTCCCAACTGCGGTCCTCAAGGCACACTAACAGTCCTGGTTTTAGTGATATCCAGGCTTCAGCACAGGTGACTTAATTAGTACCTCAGCTATTTTGATTTAACCATCTGTGCTGCAGCCTGGATATCACTAAAACCTGCACTGTTGGTGTGCCTTGAGGACCGCGGTTGGGAATGCCTGCTGTAGGGGTTGGAGCTGGGTGCAGGGGAGAATAGGGCACTGGAGGCAGGCGGAGAAGGGCTGTGGGGAGGGAAAAGGTGGAGGGTTTTATCTCTGCCCTGATATTGCCCATATTAAATGTAGATGGCAGCCAAACTGCACCCGACGGCCCAGTACTTTGACTGGCACCTCTAAAAAAAATGTGATAACAGACAAAGATTTAAGCAGGACCTGCTTTCAATCTTATAATTCTAAGGAATTAGGCATTGATACACAAGGATAAGTGCTACATATTGGTCCAGCTGGTTTGCAGAGGGTCTTGTTAGGCTGTACGATCCAGTCACACAGCAATGTGGGCCTGTGATCAGTAGGATGTGCAAGTAAAGATGGTGAAATACTGCATGTAACATTAAATGTGGACTGTATCGATGGATTGTGGCTGGGTAGGATAGCTCATGGAGGTTATGTGGATGGTTTTGGAATTTGATGAGTTTTCAGGGATTGCTTGAAGGTTTGCAGGCTTACAGAAAGATTTAATGTGCATGGGAGAGCATTCTACAGAGTGGGTGCAACTCAAAAAAAGTCCTATCTAATAGCTGATATTGTATTTTGTATTTTAATGGCATCCTAACTAGTCAGAAACCCATCTTTATACACAAATCACTGTCTCTCTTCGATGACAGCTTTGTACTGTACTATTAAACAGCTGGGCTTAATTTAGCCTTCATATTTTTTCATTTTAGTGAATCATATTGTATAGTACTATGGGAACAATTCAAGGTTGATTGCAAAACAACATTTTTCTCTAATGGGCAAAACCATGTGCAGTGCAGGTGGGGCAGATGTAACATGTGCAGAGAGAGTTAGATTTGGGTGGGGTTTGTTCAAACTGAAGTGTAAAAATAAAGCAGCCAGTATTTACCTTGCACAGAAACAATATAACCAACCCAAATCTAACTCTCTCTGCACATGTTATATCCGCCCCACCTGGTTTTGCCCATTAGAGGAAAATGTTGTTTTGCAATCAACCTTGAATTAGGCCATATGTACAGATTAAATAATGAGTCAATAGAGCATTTAGGCAAATAACAGATAACAAAACTATTTTAATTAAGGAATCCTAAGTGCCTTCAAAGCATGTGACAATTTTGTATTTACGTATCTCAGCCATGTAACATCAACATTTCTGGGGTAAGCTCATTTCAATAAAACTGGAAAATCCTATAGTTAAAACAATGTTGTAATTTATATACATGTAAGTAGAGTGCTAAAGATGGTTGAGGTAACCTTGTCCTACAGTTGCCTACACAATCCTGGTTATGCTCAAATATAAATCCTGTCTTGGCACCAGCATGTTCTATGTACACAATGAATTAATTATTGAGCCTTGAGAAAATAGATTGAAGTAATAAATCAAAGGAATACATAGAACATGGCCAAATAGCTCTTATTGTGTAATCAAAACTCCTTTATTGCTTTACATGTTATTTGTACACAATTTGGTGCTACACTGAACTAATTTAAGTCATACTGTATATTATTGTATCAATTGACTATGTGTCAGTTTTTAATAATAACTCACAATTACATTTTAAAGGAATAAAGTCTGAACAAAACCTTACTATTAGACTTGTATCTTTCTAACAACAAAACTGACCTAACAATATGGAGCAATGTGCACAAGAGTGCTGCCACCCATAGTAATCAAATTGTGTATTTTTTTCAGTGTAGGGGAGTTAATAAAGGCAAATATATGTGCACAGCCCAGCATTTTATTAGCTAAGCACACATAAGTTTTATGTATGCATCATATTTCTCAATGGACCAGATTTTTAGACAACAAAAGGGGTGTGGTCTGTCAACATTGAAAGTATTCTAACCACACCTCATCCAACCACATACTTGGCACGCTTACATTACAAGATACCTCCACATAATTACACATGCTACTGTACTGTGAGTAAATGAAAGAAAACTTCTAAATGTTGATTACTTTTCCTTAATTGTTCTCTGCCTCCTGCAATCCATCAATTCAATCCTTTGCTATAATTCCCTTAAATTTTAGATTTCAATTCTCAAAATCCTTTCTCGAAAGTTCCTACAAACCTCCTTTCCTACCCTTATTTCTGACTTAAACCATAAATACTCTCCTACATCATTGACTTTTCCCATTTCTCTAATAACCTATTTTGAACATACTCCCAAGCAGTTTCACTAGTTTAAGTAGTACTCTACTCATCCGATCAGTTTTTGCTTACTATCATCCTATCAATCTTTCTTCAACTATAATTACTGTAATTCTTTAAAAATTGCATGTTAAAATGTACATTGCAGGATGCATTTTTAAATGTTTAAGGACTTATCTTCAAAATAAAACATAATTATAATCATATTATGTTCCAAAAATGGACACTCACCACAACTTTGTAAAAAAGTCAACATCTCACAAAAGCGTGAGCTGGCCTGCAGAAGGTCCAGGGTGGCTGTTGTCACTGAGCAGCAGCATTCCCCTCTCTCTCCCTGCCTGTTGTGCCACTGTCACTTCCATGGGACAGACCCATTCCCCCTCCGGACCCCTCAACTAGCTATGACTCATGTAAGGTGTACCCCCTTCCTCTTGGTGCACCTGCCTTTCTGTAATAACATCAGCAGGCATTTTAAAAAAAAGTGTTCAAGCTTTGACAAACAAACTTCCAATACAGGGTCATATTTGATGACTTGGAGGGACACAGTCAGCCCCAGTCTGTTACCCATAACTAGGGGTGTGCACTGGGCCGGTTTTCGGGTTTTGTGTTTTGGTTTTCGAATTGTATCTCCTTCGTGTTTTGGATCTGGAATGGTTTTGCCAAAACCACCCTTGCGGGTTTTTATTTTGGTTTTGGATCTGTATTTTTTTTAGAAAAATCATAAAAGCAGCACAAATTACAGAATTTTTGCCTTGTTTTGTTCCTACAGTATTATTAACCTCAATAACATTCATTTCCACTAATTTCCTGTCAATTTTGACCACCTCACTAACATATGCCAAGCCTGGCTAAGAACAGAGCAGCGGCACAAACACACTGCAGTTATTTCTGTTTAAAACTGTTTTACAAATTATTACTGTATTAGTAATAACCAATCAAACCAACTCACAAGTACTATCAATAGAAAACAATCCAACACAGAAATTTCCTGAGAATCGTGTGTAGAATATCATTGCTCTAAAGTAGTTACCAAACAGCAAAGAAAAAACCCCGAAACCATGTGTAAAATAGCAACAGCAGACATTGATGCACTCTACACAAGTGCACATGCCCCCAGCACATGCCTATTCTCAATACCCAGTCTGTACCTCCCACCTGGGGGGCCCTGGGTCACTGATGACTGGCACCCTGTGCCCATGAAAAGCCCCGATCAATCAGCCTTTTTATCGATCAGCTACCCAAAATCTCCCCAATCACAAAAAACAGCATTCCGTATCTGCGTAGTACAGTGCAGACTACTTTGGGACACACAGTTAAATATTGATCAGGTTATAGTGCTGGTCAGATACATTGCTGGTCGGATATAGTGAAAGTCAGACACAGTGCGGGTTACAGTGCAGGTTGGATACAGATTGGGTCAGATACAATGCAGGTCAGAAACAATGCACGTTACAGTGTGGGACAGATACAGTGCAGGTCAGATACAGTGTAGGAAGAATTCATTGCCGGTTGTATATAGTGCATGACGCATACAGTGCGAGTCAGATACAGTGTTGGTTGGATACAGTGTGGGTCAGATACAGTGCAGGTTACAGTGCGGGTTTGATACAGTTCAGGTCAGAGTGTGGGTTGGATATAGTGCAGGTTACAGTGCTGGTCAGATACAGTGCACGTTGGCTACAGTGCAAAGTCGTATACAGTGCAGGCTGAATACAGTGTGGGATACAGTTTGGATCGGATAAAGTGCAGGTCGGAGTGCGGGTTGGATACAGTGTAGGTTACAGTGCAGGTTGGATACAGTGCGCTTCAGATACAGTGTGGAATAAAGTGTAGTTTGGATACATTGCAGTTTACAGTGTGGGTCTGATACAGTGCAGGTAGCATACAGTGTTGGTTAGCTATAATGCAATATAAGATACAGTGCAGGTCAGATACAACAATAGTGCATTTACTGTGGCTGGGAGTTTCAGCGTTGTCTTGAGTGTGGAGCGGTGCACAGTTTGGGAGTGTCCTCAATGCAGAGGTGCCAACGGTGTCGGCAGTGTGATGGGCCGGTGGTGTCCTCAATTTGGGTATGCCAGTGGTGTCAGCAGTGGTGGGTGAAGTTGGGGTCCTTAGAGCGGGGGTGTTGCTGGTGTCAGCAATGTAGGGGTGCTGGCAATATCTTTATTGTGGGGATGCCAGCAGTGTGAGGGTGCCAGCATTGTCCTCAATGTGGGTATGTCGGCGCTGTTGGCAGCGGGGAGGGGTTCAGGCATTGTCAGCAATACAAGGGTGCCATTTGTGCAGGGGTGCCGATGGGGTCCTCACTGCAGGGGTGCCAGCAGTGTTGGCAGTGAATGTGTTCCAGTGGTGTCTTATGTGCAGTGGCTCTGGCTGTTATGGCAGTGTGGGGGTGCCAGTAGTGTCCTCTGTGGGGATGCTAGAGGTGTCGTCAATGTGGGGGTGCCGCTGGTGTCCTCTGTATGGAGGAGTTGGCAGTGTGGGCTGAGTCCTCTGTGTGTGGAGGTGTTGGCAGTGCTGGGGTGCTGGCTGTGTCAGCAGTATTGGGATGGATGTTGTTTCATCAGTGCAAGGGTCGTGGCAGTGTCAGCAATGTGGGAGTGCCAGAGGTGTCCTCAGTGCAGAGTGCCGGCAGTGTCCTCAGTGCAGGTGTGCCGGCAGTGCGGGAGTGCAGGAGGTGTCCTCAGTGCAGGAGTGATGGCAGTGTCCCCAGTGCAGGAGTGCCAGCAGTGTGGGGGTGCTGATAGTGCGGGAGTGTCAGCAGGGTGTCGGTGGTGTCGGCAGTGCTAGTGGTGGCACTATTAGTGCTGTGGGGGATCCAACTTGCCCCATATTAGCCTATGGGGACAAGCTGATTGGCTGAGAGCCATGACAGATGGCTCTCTCAGCCAATCAGCGGTCTTCCATAGGTTACTATAGAGATTGGCGTCCGAGTCAAAACCTCACGATCTGACAGTGGAATCCTGAGGTTTTGGCTTGCTTGGGGATCCAGGGCCGGCAGGGAGATCCGAGATGTGGCTTGGATCACCCCGGATCCCCTATGTTTGGGTGGGTTCGGTTCTCTGAGAACCAAAACCAATCATCTGTACCCATAACTGGTCTACACTATGGGGGTAATTCAATTAGCTGTGATAAATTACTGTGGCAAATTTATCCCTGGGGATTATTCATTAAGCCCCAATAGCTGGCAGTATCTGGGATTGCTTTTCACCAGCCTGGAGACAGGGGAAAAACAATTGTCCGCATATGTGAAAACTTTTCATGATCAATTTAATTCTCCCCTTTGTATTAGTTAAGCCAGAGGATCTCAAATGCGGCCCTCAAGGCACCCCAACGGTCCATGTTTTAGGTATATCCATGGCTCAGCACAGATGGTTAAATCAAATTGACTAAGGTGTTAACTAAGTTACCTGTGGCTAAGCATGGATATACTTAAAACCTGGACCATTAGGGTGCCTTGAGGATCGCGTTTCAGAACCTCTGAGTTAAGCTAAGAATAATATTTTTTAAGTATCAGTTGGTTACAGTTTGCTTTAATTACTTATTTGTTTCAGATACTTTGTTAGAAACACTAGACAAATACACTTACTGTTCACCTTAAAATACCCTGTGATTATATAAATTATGCCTATTATTATTAGCACCCAATTAGTGCACACAGTGTTACGCCCTACAGTTGGGTTGATTTTTTTTCCTGTTTTAGGTTCTGAATATGAAAAGTCATAGAGGTCAAAAGTTTATGGAAAGTCATTGAGGTTTACTTTAAAGCGTGTGTGATTTTCAAAACATATTTTTTACAATTTACTTCAGTTATGGTTTTATTCGTTTGTATACCATAAATTATAGATAATGTTTGCAGAAATAATGTAGTAACATTACTTCTTTTCTACAAAGGTTCATAGTATTGACTTAAAAAAAATTAAGACACATTTTTATCCATCATTAATTGATATTAGGCATATAGTTATATTTTAGAATTATACAATACTATTACGTTTTGTAATAACTACCATTCTGTTAATATTTACTTATTGTAACAATTTTCTTTATCGTCCCGTCACTGTATTTACCAATACCAAGAAAATAATAGATATTTGAAATCACTAGAGAGATTTTCCTGTTATTTTAAGACAGTGGGGTATATTTACTAAGGTCCCTATTTTGACCGAGATGACGTTTTTTCTTCAAAGTGTCATCTCGGGAATTTACTAAGCAAAAATATCGGCAGTGATGAGGGCATTCGTAATATTTTGGAAGTCCTAGGAAAAAATCACGAATCAATACACCATCGGTCAAATACGCCTGCAATTTGGTAGAAATCGGTAATTTACTAAAAAGTGCAAATCACAAACACTGCCGACAATAGCCAAACACTGCCGTGCTGAAATACAATTCGTGGAAAAGTGCTAAAAAAACCAGACCTGCTTTTTTTCCCCGTGTTTGGATAGGCATGCACGGATCCATGAGATCCGTGCATGTTTATCAGTGGGAAGGGGATGGGAAAGGGATATTTTTTAACCAATGGTGTGAACTTTGTGGTCAGCGGTTGACCGAAAGTAACCTCCCCGCTCACCACAAAGTTCCCACCATTGGTTACAATGGAGCGCATAGGTGCTACATTGTAACACTGCCGTGTGCTGCCTGTCATACACTACAGGAGCACACAGCCAATCAGGAGGGTGCCACAATGTGGCGCTCCCTGATTGGCTGATGGAACCCTCTTAGACATAAGTCAGAGGGGGTTTCTGGCATTCGGGGAAAGGGGTCCAAGGGAGAAAACATGGGGCCCCTTTCAGTGCGAGGTCGGGTGTCCGTTTTGTTTTTTTGCAAAGTACCTGGATTACAAATGGATTACAAGAGGAGCCTTCTACACTGGATTTTGTGAGTATAATTTTTTCAACAGGTACACCATGGATTCTACATGGAGAAGAGGACCGACCTTCGTGTGAACATAGGTAAGTATGTGTATATGGAGGTGTGGATGTATGCATTAAAGTTTTACTTTCAAGGTGTGTGTCTTATGTTTTTATTGGGGTATTTTTTTAGTAGTAGTACTACAGGTACCAGCGGGCCCGGTTTTCCTCCGCATGCTGGTACTTGTGGTTCTCCAAGTACCAGCTTGCGGGGGAGGCTTGCTGGGACTTGTAGTTCTGCTACTAAAAACAATATTCATTTTTTGACAAAAAGGCTATCAGCCTCCCATCCGCAGCCCTTGGATGGGGGGACAGCCTCGGGCTTCACCCCTGGCCCTTGGGTGGCTGGAGGGGGGGACCCCTTGATTGAAGGGGTCCCCACTCCTCCAAGGTACCCCGGCCAGGGGTGACTAGTTGGTTATGTAATGCCAGGGCCACAGGGACCTAGATAAAAGTGTCCCCTGGCTGTGGCATTATGTATCTGGCTAGTGGAGCCCGGTGCTGGTTTCAGAAATACCGGGGACCCCTACGCTTTTTGTCCCCCGTATTTTTGGAACCAGGACCAGGCGCAGAGCCCGGTGCTGGTTGCTTAAATATGGGGGAACCCTTTACATTTTTTTCTCCATATTTTTGCAACCAGGACCGGCTCAAAGAGCCCGAGGCTGGTTTGGCTTAGGAGGGGGGACCCCACGCAATTTTTTTTTTATTTTAACACTGATTACATTTTTTTTAAAGGTGCACAATGAAGCCCAGCACGGATCTCTCAGATCCGGCCGAGATTCATTGTATTAAAGTCGGCAGTGTTTTACAAGTCACTCACGTAAAACACTGCCAAAAAAAACGAATGACATCGACATCGGTAAATCCGAAAATGCAGAATACGACAGCTTAGTAAATTAGTCGTACTAAATTCAAAAAGTTGCAACTTTACACTTTCGATGTCATTCGTGATTGAACTTTGACCTCAAACGGGAAAATACGAATTTTAGTAAATATACCCCAGTGTTTCTGTTTTAAGGATAATCCTAGTTGTGGAACATCCAATGTGACTAACTGCAGCCATAGGTTCCCCAGTATCCTATTGCCATCACAATAAGAATACTATAAACATAATAAAATGTTTTATGTCTATACTGTATCCAACCTGACACATGCTGTATGCATACTTTTAAACTCAGGAACATACAGTATGCAGCTGTTCACCTACAGGCAAGCAAAATATCATATTATCACTTAATTACAGGTTGCCAATCAAAAGCTTAATTCCATAGTCTGCTGGTAAACAAATGAAGCACTTTCTGATTTTTCATACTTTAGTAACTTCTAGAGAAAATAACAGTTCTGTGGCCTATTTTTCTGTAATCCTATCATTCGCTAAATATATTTACTCATCTATCTTGTTTCCCTGTATGAGACACAAATCATTCTATTTCCTTTAGCCTAGGTTACTAATGTATGTGATTATAGTGCTTGTTATTTTAATTAGCAAAACATACCTTCAGTTTGTTTTCTAGACCAGCAAGGAAGCTTGTGAGTTTTGTGTTCTAATTCCCACAGTGCAGGCTTTACACAATATACTGTCACATAATGAGACAAGATAATTATAGCTTTGTAGAGGCCTGAACACACCCTGTGTGCACATCAAAACCAGCTATTAAGAGTCTTGTAATTGGTTGTCAGATCCATAGGACTTTAAAATTATGAGATCAATCACTAACTTTACAGGATTCTTTCAGGACACAATTTAGCCCTTCAAGAGTGCACAATACCTTCTTTATAGTTACACAGAGCACTTGTATTTTCACCTTTTGTATGTCTTTGCTTGTCTTCAGCTAATTATAGAAATTAGGGTATTACTATAAATTTAAATACCTGGTGTTACATTTGGTTTCATTTCTGCCTCAAGCTATCATAACAGTTTGTAGTCATTCTACTGATATGCTAATAATTACTCAGGCAATATTCAGTGGAAAAAGAACCTTCCATTTTTCCAATGCAGCTGTAGGTAAAACAAACAAGGAATATATATATACATTGAGCAAAAGTTACTCAGCTGCCGTTATGTTGGAGTATCAAGTCCTAGGAGTGCCGCCTCAACTCCTTCCGTCTGCACATCCCACTTGCTAAGTGGGTAAAGAGGGCACCTGGGCAATTCTTACCACAGAGAGGAGTGCCGGCGTTATACTATAAATATATATATATATACAGGGGCGGAACTACTGGCGGGGCAGGCAGTGCATTGCACTGGGGCCCCGCCGCACTCAAGGGCCCACAGCCGCCGGCCGGCATTACATGAATGAGTCACAATGACTCATTGTATGTCATGCCGCAGCCGCACACCAGCGCTCCCGTGACCCGCCCGTCATAAGGAACGATTCTGGCGGCTGGCCACCCGCACACGAAGGAGGGAGGAGGGTCCGTCCCTCCCTCCCTCATATACAAACAGGTCACAGTCTCTCAGTGAAGGAGAGAGCCGCAGCAGCGCTTTGTTACTGGTGGAGGCGCTGCTGCTGCTGCTGTTCCTCTGCTTCACTATAGGCTGTCTCTGAGAACAGCCTATAGGGAAGCAGAGGGGCAGCAGCAGCAGCAGCGCCTCCACCAGTAACAAAGCGCTGCTGCGGCTCCCTCCTTCACCTCCCTCCTCCTTCTTCTCTACTGCCCGGGAAGCTGCACCGAGGAGCCTGAGCCAACAGAGAGGGTAAGTATAATTCTTCTTTCTTTCTTTCTTTCTTTCTTTCTTTCTTTCTTTCTTTCTTTCTTTCTTTCTTTCTTTCTTTCTTTCTTTCTTTCTTTCTTTCTTTCTTTCTTTCTGTCTCTTTCTTTTTTTATTTGTTGGGACTGCCTGCCGCAATGTGTAAAAAGGGGGGACTGCCTGCCGCTATGTATAAAAATGGGGAATCTGCCTGCCGCAATGTAAAAATGGGGAATCTGCCTGCCGCAATGTAAAAATGGGGAATCTGCCTGCCGCAATGTGTAAAAAGGGGGAATCTGCCTGCCGCAATGTAAAAATGGGGAATCTGCCTGCCGCAATGTGTAAAAATGGGGAATCTGCCTGCCGCTATGTATAAAAATGGGGAATCTGCCTGCCGCTATGTATAAAAATGGGGAATCTGCCTGCCGCTTTGTGTAAAAAGGTAGAATCTGCCTGCCGTAATGTGTAAAAAGGGCACGCTATCTGCCGTAATGTGTAAAATGGGGACGCTGTCTGCCGTAATGTGTAAAATGGGGACGCTGTCTGCCGTAATGTGTAAAATGGGGACGCTGTCTGCCGTAATGTGTAAAATGGGGACGCTGTCTGCCGTAATGTGTAAAAAGTGCACGCTGTCTGCCGCTATGTGTAACGAGGGCACGCTGTCTGCCGCTATGTGTAACGAGGGCACGCTGTCTGCCATTGTGTAAAAAGTGTATGCTGTCTGCCGCTATGTGTAACGAGTGGTGATGAGCGAGGTTCGGTTTTACTCGGTTTTACTCGGTTTTACTCGGTTCTCAAAACGGCATCTTATTGGCTATCCAAAACACGTGACATCCGTGAGCCAATAAGATGCTGTTTTGAGAACCGAGTAAAACCGAGTAAAACCGAACCCGCTCATCACTAGTAACGAGGGCACGCTGTCTGCCGTTATGTGTAAAAAGTGCACGCTGTCTGCCGTTATGTGTAAAAAGGGGAATCTGTTCGCTGTAAGGAGTAAAAGGGTCTCTACCTGGTGTAGTGGTGCTACTGTACGGCGTAATTTGAAGAATGGAGACTACTGTGCACCGTTTTATGAATTGGTATTATTTTGTGGACACACCCCTTCCCCACGAAGCCACGCCACTATGTATTTTTGCGCGCGCCTACGGCGCGCACTGCCCATGGGGTGGACTTGGATGGGATGGGGGGGGGGCCCCAAAGCATTTTGTTGCACCTGGGCCCACCGCTTGCTTGTTCCGCCACTGTATATATATATATATATATATATGTACACGGACACCACCGGTAATCCTACACCTTTGGTTCCAGTACTGTGCCGGATTATCAATTTTGCCAGATTATCGGTGGTACATACCGCAGCATCCTTAACATCTTACCCTCCCGCCCCCCCACCACCTGATCCAAAACTAGGGATGTGCACTTTAAATTTTTCGGGTTTTGTGTTTTGGTTTTGGGTTCGGTTCCGCGGCCGTGTTTTGGGTTCGACCGCGTTTTGGCAAAACCTCACCGAATTTTTTTTGTCCGATTCGGGTTTGTTTTGGATTCGGGTGTTTTTTTCAAAAAACCCTAAAAAACAGCTTAAATCATAGAATTTGGGGGTCATTTTGATCCCAAAGTATTACTAACCTCAAAAACCATAATTTCCACTCATTTTCACTCTATTCTGAATACCTCACACCTCACAATATTATTTTTAGTCCTAAAATTTGCACCGAGGTCGCTGGATGACTAAGCTAAGCGACCCTAGTGGCCGACACAAACACCTGGCCCATCTAGGAGTGGCACTGCAGTGTCACGCAGGATGGCCCTTCCAAAAAACACTCCCCAAACAGCACATGACGCAAAGAAAAAAAGAGGCGCAATGAGGTAGCTGTGTGAGTAAGCTAAGCGACCCTAGTGGCCGACACAAACACCTGGCCCATCTAGGAGTGGCACTGCAGTGTCACGCAGGATGGCCCTTCCAAAAAACACTCCCCAAACAGCACATGACGCAAAGAAGAAAAAAAGAGGCGCAATGAGGTAGCTGTGTGAGTAAGATAAGCGACCCTAGTGGCCGACACAAACACCTGGCCCATCTAGGAGTGGCACTGCAGTGTCATGCAGGATGGCCCTTCCAAAAAACACTCCCCAAACAGCACATGACGCAAAGAAGAAAAAAAGAGGCGCAATGAGGTAGCTGTGTGAGTAAGATAAGCGACCCTAGTGGCCGACACAAACACCTGGCCCATCTAGGAGTGGCACTGCAGTGTCACGCAGGATGGCCCTTCCAAAAAACACTCCCCAAACAGCACATGACGCAAAGAAAAATGAAAGAAAAAAGAGGTGCAAGATGGAATTGTCCTTGGGCCCTCCCACCCACCCTTATGTTGTATGAACAGGACATGCACACTTTAACCAACCCATCATTTCAGTGACAGGGTTTGCCACACGACTGTGACTGAAATGACGGGTTGGTTTGGACCCCCACCGAAAAAGAAGCAATTAATCTCTCCTTGCACAAACTGGCTCTACAGAGGCAAGATGTCCACCTCATCATCATCCTCCGATATATCACCATGTACATCCCGCTCCTCACAGATTATCAATTCGTCCCCACTGGAATCCACCATCTCAGCTCCCTGTGTACTTTGTGGAGGCAATTGCTGCTGGTCAATGTCTCCACGGAGGAATTGATTATAATTCATTTTAATGAACATCATCTTCTCCACATTTTCTGGAAGTAACCTCGTACGCAGATTGCTGACAAGGTGAGCGGCGGCACTAAACACTCTTTCGGAGTACACACTTGTGGGAGGGCAACTTAGGTAGAATAAAGCCAGTTTGTGCAAGGGCCTCCAAATTGCCTCTTTTTCCTGCCAGTATAAGTACGGACTGTCTGACGTGCCTACTTGGATGCGGTCACTCATATAATCCTCCACCATTCTTTCAATGGTGAGAGAATCATATGCAGTGACAGTAGACGACATGTCCGTAATCGTTGTCAGGTCCTTCAGTCCGGACCAGATGTCAGCATCAGCAGTCGCTCCAGACTGCCCTGCATCACCGCCAGCGGGTGGGCTCGGAATTCTGAGCCTTTTCCTCGCACCCCCAGTTGCGGGAGAATGTGAAGGAGGAGATGTTGACAGGTCGCGTTCCGCTTGACTTGACAATTTTGTCACCAGCAGGTCTTTGAACCCCAGCAGACTTGTGTCTGCCGGAAAGAGAGATCCAAGGTAGGTTTTAAATCTAGGATCGAGCATGGTGGCCAAAATGTAGTGCTCTGATTTCAACAGATTGACCACCCGTGAATCCTTGTTAAGCGAATTAAGGGCTCCATCCACAAGTCCCACATGCCTAGCGGAATCGCTCCCTTTTAGCTCCTCCTTCAATGCCTCCAGCTTCTTCTGCAAAAGCCTGATGAGGGGAATGACCTGACTCAGGCTGGCAGTGTCTGAACTGACTTCACGTGTGGCAAGTTCAAAAGGTTGCAGAACCTTGCACAACGTTGAAATCATTCTCCACTGCGCTTGAGACAGGTACATTCCACCTCCTATATCGTGCTCAATTGTATAGGCTTGAATGGCCTTTTGCTGCTCCTCCAACCTCTGAAGCATATAGAGGGTTGAATTACACCTCGTTACCACTTCTTGCTTCAGATGATGGCAGGGCAGGTTCAGGCGTTTTTGGTGGTGCTCCAGTCTTCTGTACGTGGTGCCTGTACGCCGAAAGTGTCCCGCAATTCTTCTGGCCACCGACAGCATCTCTTGCACGCCCCTGTCGTTTTTTTAAAAATTCTGCACCACCAAATTCAAGGTATGTGCAAAACATGGGACGTGCTGGAATTTGCCCATATTTAATGCACACACAATATTGCTGGCGTTGTCCGATGCCACAAATCCACAGGAGAGTCAAATTGGGGTAAGCCATTCCGCGATGATCTTCCTCAGTTGCCGTAAGAGGTTTTCAGCTGTGTGCGTATTCTGGAAACCGGTGATACAAAGCGTAGCCTACCTAGGAAAGAGTTGGCGTTTGCGAGATGCTGCTACTGGTGCCGCCGCTGCTGTTCTTGCTGCGGGAGTCCATACATCTACCCAGTGGGCTGTCACAGTCATATAGTCCTGACCCTGCCCTGCTCCACTTGTCCACATGTCCGTGGTTAAGTGGACATTGGGTACAACTGCATTTTTTAGGACACTGGTGAGTCTTTTTCTGACGTCCGTGTACATTCTCGGTATCGCCTGCCTAGAGAAGTGGAACCTAGATGGTATTTGGTAACGGGGGCACACTACCTCAAGAAATTGTCTAGTTCCCTGTGAACTAACGGCGGATTCCGGACGCACGTCTAACACCAACATAGTTGTCAAGGCCTCAGTTATCCGCTTTGCAACAGGATGACTGCTGTGATATTTCATCTTCCTCGCAAAGGACTGTTGGACAGTCAATTGCTTGGTGGAAGTAGTAAAAGTGGGCTTACGACTTCCCCTCTGGGATGACCATCGACTCCCAGCAGCAACAACAGCAGCGCCAGCAGCAGTAGGCGTTACACGCAAGGATGCATCGGAGGAATCCCAGGCAGGAGAGGACTCATCAGAATTGCCAGTGACATGGCCTGCAGGACTATTGGCATTCCTGGGGAAGGAGGAAATTGACACTGAGGGAGTTGGTGGGGTGGTTTGCGTGAGCTTGGTTACAAGAGGAAGGGATTTACTGGTCAGTGGACTGCTTCCGCTGTCGCCCAAAGTTTTTGAACTTGTCACTGACTTATTATGAATGCGCTGCAGGTGACGTATAAGGGAGGATGTTCCGAGGTGGTTAACGTCCTTACCCCTACTTATTACAGCTTGACAAAGGCAACACACGGCTTGACAAATGTTGTCCGCATTTCTGGTGAAATACTTCCACACCGAAGAGCTGATTTTTTTGGTATTTTCACCAGGCATGTCAACGGCCCTATTCCTCCCATGGACAACAGGTGTCTCCCCAGGTGCCTGACTTAAACAAACCACCTCACCATCAGAATCCTCCTTGTCAATTTCCTCCCCAGCGCCAGCAACACCCATATCCTCCTCATCCTGGTGTACTTCAACACTGACATCTTCAATCTGACTATCAGGAACTGGACTGCGGGTGCTCCTTCCAGCACTTGCAGGGGGCGTGCAAATGGTGGAAGGCGCATGCTCTTCACGTCCAGTGTTGGGAAGGTCAGGCATCGCAACCGACACAATTGGACACTCCTTGTGGATTTGGGATTTCGAAGAACGCACAGTTCTTTGCGGTGCTTTTGCCAGCTTGAGTCTTTTCAGTTTTCTAGCGAGAGGCTGAGTGCTTCCATCCTCATGTGAAGCTGAACCACTAGCCATGAACATAGGCCAGGGCCTCAGCCATTCCTTGCCACTCCGTGTGGTAAATGGCATATTGGCAAGTTTACGTTTCTCCTCCGACAATTTTATTTTAGATTTTGGAGTCCTTTTTTTTCTGATATTTGGTGTTTTGGATTTTACATGCTCTGTACTATGACATTGGGCATCGGCCTTGGCAGACGACGTTGCTGGCATTTCATCGTCTCGGCCATGACTAGTGGCAGCAGCTTCAGCACGAGGTGGAAGTGGATCTTGATCTTTCCCTAATTTTGGAACCTCAACATTTTTGTTCTCCATATTTTAATAGGCACAACTAAAAGACACAGAGGTAGCTACAGCCGTGGACTACCGTACTGTGTCTGCTGCTAATATAGACTGGATGATAATGAGATGAAATCAATATATATTATATCACACTAGTACTGCAGCCGGACAGGTAGATATATTTATTATGTAATGACTGATGACGGACCTGCTGGACACTGTCAGCTCAGCAGCACCACAGACTGCTACAGTAAGCTACTATAGTAGTATGTATAAAGAAGAAAGAAAGAAAAAAAAACACGGGTAGGTGGTATACAATTATGGATGGACGAGCGACTGCCGACACAGAGGTAGCTACAGCCGTGGACTACTGTACTGTGTCTGCTGCTAATATAGACTGGATGATAATGAGATTAAATCAATATATATATATATAATATCACTAGTACTGCAGCCGGACAGGTATATATATTTATTATGTAATGACTGATGACGGACCTGCTGGACACTGTCAGCTCAGCAGCACCGCAGACTGCTACAGTAAGCTACTATAGTAGTATGTATAAAGAAGAAAGAAAAAAAAAACCACGGGTAGGTGGTATACAATTATGGATGGACGAGCGACTGCCGACACAGAGGTAGCTACAGCCGTGGACTACCGTACTGTGTCTGCTGCTAATATAGACTGGATGATAATGAGATGAAATCAATATATATTATATCACACTAGTACTGCAGCCGGACAGGTAGATATATTTATTATGTAATGACTGATGACGGACCTGCTGGACACTGTCAGCTCAGCAGCACTGCAGACTGCTACAGTAAGCTACTATAGTAGTATGTATAAAGAAGAAAGAAAAAAAAAAACCACGGGTAGGTGGTATACAATTATGGATGGACGAGCGACTGCCGACACAGAGGTAGCTACAGCCGTGGACTACCGTACTGTGTCTGCTGCTAATATAGACTGGATGATAATGAGATGAAATCAATATATATTATATCACACTAGTACTGCAGCCGGACAGGTAGATATATTTATTATGTAATGACTGATGACGGACCTGCTGGACACTGTCAGCTCAGCAGCACCGCAGACTGCTACAGTAAGCTACTATAGTAGTATGTATAAGGAAGAAAGAAAAAAAAAAACACGGGTAGGTGGTATACAATTATGGATGGACGAGCGACTGCCGACACAGAGGTAGCTACAGCCGTGGACTACCGTACTGTGTCTGCTGCTAATATAGACTGGATGATAATGAGATGAAATCAATATATATATATATATAATATCACTAGTACTGCAGCCGGACAGGTAGATATATTTATTATGTAATGACTGATGACGGACCTGCTGGACACTGTCAGCTCAGCAGCACCGCAGACTGCTACAGTAAGCTACTATAGTAGTATGTATAAAGAAGAAGAAAAAAAAAAAAACCACGGGTAGGTGGTATACAATTATGGATGGACGAGCGACTGCCGACACAGAGGTAGCTACAGCCGTGGACTACCGTACTGTGTCTGCTGCTAATATAGACTGGATGATAATGAGATTAAATCAATATATATATATATAATATCACACTAGTACTGCAGCCGGACAGGTATATATATTTATTATGTAATGACTGATGACGGACCTGCTGGACACTGTCAGCTCAGCAGCACCGCAGACTGCTACAGTAAGCTACTATAGTAGTATGTATAAAGAAGAAAAAAAAAAAAAAACCACGGGTAGGTGGTATACAATTATGGATGGACGAGCGACTGCCAACACAGAGGTAGCTACAGCCGTGGACTACCGTACTGTGTCTGCTGCTAATATAGACTGGATGATAATGAGATGAAATCAATATATATATATATAATATCACTAGTACTGCAGCCGGACAGGTATATATATTTATTATGTAATGACTGATGACGGACCTGCTGGACACTGTCAGCTCAGCAGCACCGCAGACTGCTACAGTAAGCTACTATAGTAGTATGTATAAAGAAGAAGAAAAAAAAACCACGGGTAGGTGGTATACAATATTATATATATATTATATACAATTATATATATATATATATATATATATATATATATATTAAACTCACTGGTGGTGATTATTAAACTGGTGGTCAGGTCACTGGTCACACTATCAGCAACTTGCAAGTAGTACTCCTAAGCAGACAATCACAATATATATTATACTGGTGGTCAGTGTGGTCACAATGGCAGTGTGGCACTCTGGCAGCAAAAGTGTGCACTGTACGTTATATGTACTCCTGAGTCCTGCTCTCAGACTCTAACTGCTCCCCACTGTCAGTGTCTCCCCCACAAGTCAGATAATACAGTCACACTATCTATCACTTCAGCAAGTAACTACTAGTACTCCTCCTAATGCTCCCCAAAATTACTACTGTGTCTCTCTCTACTGTCTCACTCTCTTTTCTATAAACGGAGAGGACGCCAGCCACGTCCTCTCCCTATGAATCTCAATGCACGTGTGAAAATGGCGGCGACGCACGGCTCCTTATATAGAATCCGAGTCTCGCGATAGAATCCGAGCCTCGCGAGAATCCGAAAGCGGGATGATGACGTTCGGGCGCGCTCGGGTTAACCGAGCAAGGCGGGAAGATCCGAGTCGCTCGGCCCCGTGTAAAAAAAACTGAAGTTCGGGCGGGTTCGGATTCCGAGGAACCGAACCCGCTCATCCCTATCCAAAACCTCCTGCAGCCTGACTCCCCCGGCACAGGGCTGGCTCTATCATTAAGTCATTTTAGGCGGCTGCCTAGGGGCACAGGTCCCTGGGGGGCACCACTGAATTCATCTAGCAAAAAACTGAAATTTGTCTCTGTATGCGGCCAGGTACCATGCCAATTATAAGCGAAAACAAGGAAACAACTTTTAGGTAAGTAACCCATGTGGGTTTCTACAGGACCACAGACAGTGCAGATCTTCTAGCCTGATAGGTGTTTTGCACCTGTAAACAGTATATTAGGGAAAACACAGGCACTGGGGCACAGTACAGTACAAATGGAGAAGGTGGGGTCACTAATGAACTTACAGATGGGGGGATGGAAGACAAGGGATTCATACTATTTACCAGTTGGTGGGTTGGCAGCTGTCAAGATCCTGACAGTGGCATCCCGGCAACGCGGTGAGTGCTAAGAGTCCCCTTGCTAGCTCACTGTGCTCGCCACACTGCATTCACCACAGGTTCTATTCTCATTCTATGGGTGTCATGTATACCGGGTGCCCTCGGAGATAATATAATAGTGGATAAATCCCTGGCATGACATTATCACTGTAAACCTTGACAAATTGGCAATGAATCCAAGCTGCTGATGTTAAGACGCAGAAATCTGATCACATTTCGCATCTCAATGTGTGACCATGTTTCCGCCAACTTATGGGACAGTACGACTGATATGAGGCACAGTCTAATGGCTGTGAAGGGAAGCAGTGGTCTGCCTGCTCTAGCCTGGCAGGAAATTAGACTGAATTGGAGAACATTACACACGTGAGGGGACTTGTTTACTTTACTTATTGAACCACCCTTCTATAATGAGAGAAAGACAAATCAGTATAATATTGCAATTGTTTCTATTTATTGAAGAACTTAAATAAATATAAAATTTCAATAAACTCCAGTCCTTATATCTAGTAGAACATCTTCAGTCTGATACCTGAGACTCTGTGGCTTTGGTACTTCTCAATCCTACTGGTGCTGGCAACAATATATTCTCCACTTGTAAAAACCTGGCTCAATCAGCTATTAATTTAATCCTGTGTTATTTCAAACGTGTCTAGTTTATTACAGGCCTGGATACACAACCATACATTCTGCAATAAAGGTGAATGGTCCCCAAGATGGATAGAGGGAAATTACATATTATTGTCAAAACATATTATTTTACTGGAGGAACTCTTTAAATCTGCCGGACTGCATTACTGGCAATAAATTACACTCCTACAGAAAACATATTGGTTCAGATAGTATAGTACACCTGGTTGTCAGTCCACATGTTTGATAACGTTGTAATCGAGTTTAATAAAGGTAAGGTATGTAGCATGCATTGTAATTTATAATATGCTGTCATTCAGAATAACCATAAATCTTTAGGGACCAGAAGGGTTTTCTGAATATGTATTCTTGTTTTTTGTAACATTTATTATTGGAATTATTGGAAAATTAAGTAATTTAAAAGAATAAGTACAGATAGATTCTTTCAGCGATAATAAACAAAGTTATGCATACTCCGCAGTTCGGACTGCTTTTAGTTGTACACAGTAACTGTATATCTGAGATTGATCTCTCCCACACTATCTAAATCTCCATTAATTACCTTTGTGATGAAAATATACAGTTGAACACAACCTACTGTAGCTGCCACTCCTTATATGCGAGGCCCAGGGCACATTTCCTAGCCTTTACTTCCATCCCTGTAAAAATGTCCCTACAAGCACTACATCTGTTTGCTGATGTATTATTCTATTTAGCTTGTTGCTCTATTTCAAGTAATCTCTTCACAAAGAATTGAGTGGCAAAAGCTACCCCTTAGGCCAGTGAAGGTTACATACACAGCATATTTAGTGTAACCTGAGAAACACCTGCACACTGACAGCATTTGATGCATGTGTTGTCAGTTTAATGATTAGATCAAATATCTCCAGCCTAAATCACTGTTTCCCTATTTTAGTTATCTCTACTTCATTATCTGTCCTTCTACTTATTTCTTCCTTTACAGTACTTCTCTGTTCTTGTCTCTTGAACATTTCCTATGTAGATGTAGATCATAGCAAAAATATTAATATGTCCTTCTCAGAGTTTTGATTTAAGGCAAATTTGTTCTGTCTTGTTTAACCAGAAACATGTTTTTTGATTACTAGTTATCCGTCAAACTGAAATTGACAGTTGTACCCGCATTCTTTTAAATAATGATATGTGAAAATCATTTCAAACAATATAGATATTTTAACTCAAATTATGGCTTATAAAAAAATATCATAAACCAAAAAAATCTAAAATACTGTAACTTTTTTTTCTTTTTTTATTTACTACCACTGTACATTAATTACAAAACCAGGGCTAAAAGGAAAACTTACCCTCACATTATACAGTACAATGATTGGGTCGATCTGACTGTCTTATTGTAAATTATGTTGGCATGAGTATATTGGCCAAAGGCTGATAAAACAGCCTAAAGGGCCATATACATGGGAGAGATGTGTGCTTAGCGAACCGCTCAGCACACATCTCTCCCGCCACTCAGCACAGCGCAATGTGTGCTGAGCGATGCGGGGGAGGACGGGGAACCGCTCATTTCACCCAGCGGATGAAATGAGCGATGTGCTAGATTGGCCTGCATGCAGGCTCAACCTAGCACCGGCGATAGCGATGTGCGAGGCCGCGCATCGCTATCACTGAGGGGGCTACACACGAGTGATCTGTTCTTAAAATCTAAGCAATCTAGTCAGATTGCTTAGATTTTAAGCATGGATCTCTCTGTGAGTACCCCCCTTAAGAAAAGACAGAAATGCTCGGCCTCAGTTATCTGATAAGTCAGCCTTGTCATAAAATATCAGCCACAAGGTCCTAATATTGTGCAGTGTGCGCATTCTTGATATTCTCCCATATTTTCTGTTGTGTATCCTTATTACCTTATCTCTCCTTGTGGGTGGACATATGCAAATTGTGTCTTGTAGTGGAAGATCAGTAACAAATAAAAAAAACGCTTAGTGTGTGCTGCCATTATCGGCCCATTGTGAGAATTGTAGGTGCAACCAAAAAAATCACAAAGCGTGTAGCTAACTTATCTCTTAATTCAGTGATTGGTAATTTTATATGTTTATGTGGTATCTGTAGTTCAAGCCATCCTTTTTACTCATTTTTTTGTCATCAGGAGAGTATGGGGCAAGGTTGCGTCAGTTGGCTCGGGTTGGGGGCAGGCTTTTCCTGAAAAGTAGACAGAAAATATAGGCAAGTATGCATTGTGCTAGAGAAATACACTTTTAATTGTATTGTTGTATTTCAAGGTTTTATGAATTTTATTGCAGTAACAAAATTATATAAGAACAATATAATCCAGTAAATTTCATAAATTCATGATTAAATTATATGTCATTACATGTAGTTTAACAGATAACAGTTATAATAGCAAACAAAATGATAAGGCCTACAATATTATGTAACAATATTAAACAATTACATAAAATATGTATAGGAAATTCATGGTTTCTCCAGTTAGGGTACCAATGACCTGTATCAGCAGGGCCAGCAACAGAAATCTTGGGAACCTGTACACTGATATCTCTGGTTACCCCCTTCCACCACACTCAACCTCCTACAAAAACATCCCTACATAGAGAGGCAGAACTATCACTGGTGCAGCAGGTGCATTGCAAGAAGGCCCCTGAGGACTAAGAGGCCCCCTGTTGCCCAGACAACTATGAGTTATCATTTGGCCCTCACTCAGACCATTTTGAGTAATGTCGAATGAATGGCCCAGTGCAGAGAGCAGTGTGGGCTTCACTGCCTGAGCTACCTGCCTCTTATCCTAGGGAGGCAGGGCTGACCTTGTGTATGCCAAACTGATAGAGGAGTCCTGCCACATATCAGCGCTGATGATCACAGCCACACACTACCTATACTTAACACACAGCTGTACATTATTTCTGATTCACTGCTGTCTGTAAATTAAAGGCAGCTCACAACTGGTGTAACTGGCACTGTATGAGTCTTATACCCCTTTTCCACCTACGAGCACAGGTCGCAGCCGGGAGAATGACACAGGTGCTACCCGGCTGTAGCCCATGCTCAGCCCCTTTTCCGGCTGCACTCACCAACCCGGCATATTGCCAGGTCGGTGAAGCTGCTAGTGACGCGGTAGGGGCGGCGCCGGGAGATCACATGATCTCCCAGTGCCGCCCTACCATACAGTGTAAATGGGAGCCGCGTCGCATTGACATGGCTTCTGTTTACACTACAACCCTACCCGGATCATTCCCGTATCCTACCCAGGTATTTACCCGGGTAGGATTCATGGGTCACTTGATCTGTGTTTTTGGTGGGGGACCCTTTTCCACTTGCAAAAAACATGGATAATTTCGCACCCCATGCATTTACTCGTGTTTTTTGAGCTAGTGGAAAAGGGGAATTACTGACTAAGTGTAAAACTGAGGACAGCACAAAGGGCAGGGTCCCCTGTCTCAGACAGAGCAGAGGCCACTGTGTTCTTGCCCCCACCAAGGAACATGCCCCCTGTTCTCCACATCGCGTAGTACCCCTTTAATCCACTGTCTCTCCCCATCACCCACTGCCTTCTCCTATCACCCTCTGTCTCTCCCTACATTCTGATGTCACCGTCTGCCTTCCCTTGCCTTCCATTTTCACCCTCTGCCTCTCTATGTCAACCTCTGCCTCTCCCTACCTTATGCTGTCATCTACTACCGTGTGGCATATCGTGAACTTGGGTTGGGGTAGAGGATATTTTTGCACCTGGGCACATCACTCATAAATTCTGCCACTGCCTCCATACACACACATATACTGTATAATGATACTGTACATGTACTGTGTACTGATTAGAGATGTGCGGTGGGCACTTTTCGTGTTTTGATTTTGGATCTGGATCCTTGCTCGTGTTTTGGATCTGGATTGGTTTTGCCAAAACCACCCTGTCAGGTTTTGGTTTTAGATCTGGATAATTTTTGCAAAAAACACAAAAACAGCTAAAATCACAAAATTTGGGGGTAATTTTGATTACGGTATTATTAACCTCAATAACATTTATTTCCACTCATTTCCTGTCTATTTTGAACACCTCACAATATTGTTTTTAGGCTAAAAGGTTGCACCAAGGTCGCTGGATGACTAAGCTAAACGACCCAAGTGGGCGGCACAATCACCTGGCCCATCTAGGAGTGGCACTGCAGTGGCAGACAGGATGGCAGTTTTAAAAAATAGGCCCCAAACAGCACCTCATGTAAAGAAGAAAAAGAGGTACAATGAAGTAGCTGGATGGCTAAGCTAAACAACACAAGTGTGTGGCACAAACACCTGGCCAATCTAGGAGTGGCACTGCAGTGGCAGACAGGATGGCATTTAAAAAAAACTAGTCCCTAAAGAGCACATCATGCAAAGAAGAAAAAGAGGTGCACCGAGGTCGCTGGATGGCTAAGCTAAGTGACACAAGTGTGAGGCACAAACACCTGGCCCATCTAGGAGTGGCATGCAGTGGCTGAATGTCAAAAGTGGCCCACAATTTTTCGGGCCACCGACAGCATCTTCTGCATGTCCCTGTCATTTCTCAAAAATCTCTGAACCAACAAATTTATTGTATGTGCAAAACATGGGACATGCTGGAATTTGCCCAGATGTAATACACGCACAATATTGGTGGCACAGGAGAGTGTACCCCTAAACCAAAAAAAGCCTAAACAAACCAAAGCCTGTAAAAATAATTTGGATAATAATAACAACCCTTTTATTTGGACGAAGTTATATAACAATATGCGGTACAGAAAAGCATACTCTTAAACCACACAGGGCAAACCCTGTAAATATTATTTGGAATAAATATTAATAATTCCATTATTAGGAGTAAATAATATACAACACAGGACAGCTCCACTGGACTTATTCAGCAGTACCCCATGAACTTATATGGCTGCACAACTGGACTGGACTTATACGGCAGTATCAGTGGACTTATACGACAGTACCACAGGACTTATACGGCAGTACCACTGGACTTATATGGCAGTATCACTGGACTTACATGGCAGTATCACTGGACTTATACGGGCAGTACCACTGGACTTATACGACAGTACCACAGGACTTATACGGCAGTACCACTGGACTTATATGGCAGTATCACTGGACTTACATGGCAGTATCACTGGACTTATACGGGCAGTACCACTAAACTTATACGGCAGTACCACTGGACTTGTGGCAGCACAGGGACACCACCACTGGACTGCTGCAGGACAACACAGCACCACTGCACTGGACTGGACTTATACAGCAGCACTGGACATATGGCAGCAGAGGACATCACCATTGTGACTGGACTGATGCAGCACAACACACCACCACTGGACTGATGCAGGAGAACACAGCACCACTGCTCTGGATTTATACAGCAGCACTGGACATATGGCATCAGAGGACACCATCACTGTGACTGGACTGATGCAGCACAAGACACAACCACTGGACTGATGCAGCACAAGACAGCACTGGAATGACACATAAGACAGAGCAGGTCGCCACACCACTTTCCCGCACAGACAGACACTGAGGAGAGAGGCACATCCTCTTGCTATACTCTCCAGGATTGGAGTGAAAATGGCGGCGACGCGTGGCTCCTTATATGGATCCAAAACCCACGAGAATCCAACAGCGGGATGATGACGTTTTGCTTCATTCTGGTTTCCGAGTCTAGCGGGAAGTCCCGAGGCAAACTCGGATCCAGGCTCGGGACCAGAGGTCCGGGGGGTGGCGGGGGGGGGGGGGGGGGGGCATTCGGTTCTCAGAGAACCGAACCTCTCATCTCTAGTAACTATATATATATATATATAAATATATAATTATTATCTCTCCCTGTCTTTCACTCATCCCTCCCTTATCCTAAATGTGATCTTCACCAGTGTTGTGACGCCAGCGCCAACGGGACCGGACCAAGTGAAAGTGACCAATAATCAAGGGAGGGTGTTGGTACGGACAGCCAGTTAATTAATTTTTGATTTATTTAATTCTGCCCCATTTTTAATTCCCTAATCCTTGGGGCACCTCTGACTCACATAGCCCAGTACATGTTTCCCCTTTGACCCCCCCATCGCTGGGCCTGTCTAGCAGTTGTATCCTTAGAATTAACTAGCAATTATACTACAAATGCAGCACATAAACTATTTATCAACTTGTGTGTGATTTACAGCTTTCAGAGAAATTACATAGAACAGCTGAAGGGTTTGTACTGTCAGGTGCTGTGCCCTGCAGTAATATGGAGGACTAATCTTTTCTCCTGGCAGGTTTAGAACCATTTAGACCGCAAAGCAGAAGTTGAGCTTTCTCCCCTCCAGTAAAATGTAGGTGTTTTTCTTTTTTTTTTAAAGCGTTTGATACGTTTTCCACTGTAACATTTAAAGTGCAATTATATACTAACTTAGTCATTACATCACTAATATGTCACTCTTTCCTGTTCAGTTACATATACATATATAGTACTGCGCTGTTAAGGAATGCATTTATTTACTGTATTAATATATTATTTGTGAAATCCTGCTCTTTATGAGTGAACCGAGCAAAAAAACTGGATGTGACAAACTTCTACTGATATAAACCAAATAGTGCTATAGTAAGAAATGACTATAATACAATCCATTATAAAAAATTGTAATACAGTAAACAGAGCAATGTGTTCTTTCTGTTGGCATATTACAACAACTTCTGTAAGTTCAGTTTCCTTAACAGAAATTTAACAATTTTTGCAACCAGTTGCATAAGCAACAAACTCCTCTCCCACTTACCTGCACACAGGTAGCATAAGACGTGATCCACTGCAGCAAACAGAGAGCATAAGGTGAAGCTGGGAAATTGCAGGAAGAAGGTTAACAGCAGAAGGGAAGACTAATATAATAAGTAAGAATGCTTAAAGTTGACCCAGCACTATATTACTCAATTGGGCTCTGAACTATAAACCTGAAAAATAATGTAATTTAAAGTATGTGTGGGGAAGCTATTTGCTGCCTAGATCATTATAGGAAATTTTAATTACTGAATGAAAGACAATTGGTTAGTAAAATGTAATGAATGAAAAAATGTGAACATTCCTTCCTTCTGCATCTCACAGCTTTCTTCTATTGTAGTATTAGTGCACTCTATTTTTCTGTAAACAAATCTCCACCACTTTGTTTTAATTGCAGTATTTTACAGTTTTTAACAATATATGTATGGACATTTAAGTCATCATTATTATGGAATGTATAATTAAGACAAAACTTGTGCTGGTAATGATAGATAATTCCAATTGGTAATAATGTATTAATCAAAAACTAGTAATAAAACTGAAAACATTTTGTTTATTTTGGTGTAGTGGTATCACAATACCTGCAGATGGCATTGTTGCTATTCTACCACTTCTATGGGACACTGTCAAGAAAATTGAAGGCAAACAGGAGGAAACATGATCTAAAAATACTTAAAAGAAATAAAGTAATACATTTTGCATACTAAGGGCGGTATTCAATTCTTTTCACCCCCTCCAAACCCGTTCTGTTTCTGCTGACGGGCATGGTATCATCATTTCAGCTCGCTACCCTGGGGGTTGTGAGGCACCCTAACCCATTGCACAGCTAAATCTGATTACTATGGGCACAATATGCGCAATAACGAGGATCCATTTAAAAAAGAGATTGGGAGTGATATATCATTTGAAAACCACCCTAAGAGCAGTAGCGGCTCTTGCCATGGGCAAGCAGGCTTTATGCCTGGGGCGCCGCTGTCCCATGGGCACTTCCGCCGCCATGTCAGGAGCCGCTACTGGTGTAGTGTGGTGCGTCTGATGTCATCACGCACCGCACGGCATTGTGGGAGCGTCCGTAGACACTAGAAGTCATAATTGACCTCGTGTCTGTGCGGTGCTATGGGAGAGATGTCATGATGTCTCTCCCATAGATCTGAGGAGCAGTGCCGGCGGCCAGAGATGGAGGACAGCAGCGGTCGGGAAGCAGGAGTGAGGTTGGTGAGTATTTATTTATTTATTTTATGTAAGCAGCGCTACAGGGGGTATTAATACTGGGGGCACAGTACTGGGGGCACAGCGACAGGTGGCACAGTACTGGGGGCACAGTACTGGAAGCACAGCTATAGGGGGCATTAATACTATACTTGGGCACAGCTACAGGGTGCACAATACTGGGGGCACAGCTACAGGGGGCACAGCTACAGGGGGCATTAATACTGGGGGCACAGCTACAGGGGGCATTAATACTGTGGGCACAGCTAGAGGGAGCAGTAATACTGTGGGGAACAGCTACAGGGGCATTAATACTGGAGCACAGCTACAGGGGGCACAGTACTGGGGGCACAGCTACAGGTGGCACAGTACTGGGGGCACAGTACTGGGGGCACAGCTACAGGGGGCATTAATACTTGGGCACAGCTACAGGGGGCACAGTACTGGGCCCAGCTACAGGGGGCACAGTACTGGGGGCACAGCTGCAGGGGGCATTAATACTGTGGGCACAGCTACAGGGGGCATTAATACTGGGGGGAACAACTACAGGGGCATTAATACTGGGGGCACAGCTACAGGGGCATTAACAGTGGGGGCAAAACTACTGGGAGAACAGTACTAGGGCAAAACTACTGGGGGCAAAACTACTGGGGGCACAGTACTGGGGGCAAAACTACTGGGGACACACTACTGGGAGCACAACTACTGGGGCCAAAACTACAGGGAGCACAGCTACAGGGGGCATAACTGTGACCATGCCCCTTCCCTATGAAGCCATGCCACTATTTTTTGTCGCATGCCTAAGGCACGCACTAACCATGTTTTACCTGTTGGGGGGAGGAGGTGCCAAAGGAGACTTTCGCCCTGGGCACCACAAGGTCTAGAACTGTCCCTGCCTAAGAGCCTTAACAGTCATAGGGGTTCATTTACTAAAGATTCTAAAACAGAGAATTGGGAATGTTGCCCATAGCAACCAATAAGATGCTGTCTATCAGTTTCTAAAAGGCAATAGAGAAATGATAGACAGCATCTGATTGGTTGCTATGGGCAACATCACCAATTCTCTGTTTTAGAAGCTTTAGTAAATTTACCCCATACTACAGTATATAGTTTTAACAAAAAGGGACACATTGAATTGAACTTGTTTTCGGAATTTACATGCTCTGTAATTGCGCACACATACGTACTGGTGATACAGATTAGTGTACATAGCAATCACATTTACATTTGCAACCAAAGAAGCTGGACTGTGTTGTGACAAGGCATTCTCATGTAGGTAAAGTTCAGTCTAAATGCTATGAAGAGTTATATGTAAATGTAGGTAAGAATGACTGTTTCCAGGAATATCCTTTTCCACAAGTACAGTACTGTATAAGGTAGGTGCAATTGTGGACTGATTATGATGTATACAGGTTGAGTATCCCTTATCCAAAATGCTTGGGACAAGACGTATTTTGGATATCGGATTTTTCCGTATTTTGGAATAATTGCATACTATAATGAGATATCATGGTGATGGGACCTAAATCTAAGCACAGAATGCATTTATGTTTCATATACACCTTATACACAAAGCCTGAAGTCTTTTTTATAACTTTGTGCATTAAACAAAGTGTGTGTACATTCACACAATTCATTTATGTTTCACATACACCTTATACACACAGCCTGAAGGTCATTTAATACAATATTTTTAATAACTTTGTGTATTAAACAAAGTTTGTGTACATTGAGTCATCAAAAAACAAAGGTTTCACTATCTCAGTCTCATTCAAAAAAGTCCGTATTTTGGAATATTCCGTATTTCGGAATATTTGGATATGGGATACTCAACCTGTATTAGCTAACCATAATATTCATAGAGGCAGTCTTATGACACTCTGGGAAAGTAGGCAAGTAAGGTCTAAAACATATTTTTCATGCCCCCTTGTAGGTACAGATGGCAGGTCTGATAATAGCAAGATGTGGGCAAGATTCATAAGGCCATTGACGTGGTGTATATTGATGCCACAGATATTGTATAACCAAGCACCTCACAACTCAGTGTTAACTGAGATAAGCATAGCTTAATTTTGTGATTTGCTCCCCTTTCCTGTCTGGGGTAGTGCTTTGTGCTCTGGTGCTTCTAGCACAATCTGATCTGCATCCCTGCAGTTTGTGGTAATCAGGTGATGCAACAGCTGTGGGCTGCACCTGTACTCCCTTATTTAAACCTGCTTCACAAGCCTTCTTGTGCCAGTTCATTAGGTCAACTCTGCCTCTGTGTCTATGATGTAAATCATGTTTCCAGTTGTACATGCAACTGCTTTCTTTACTTTACTGCTGGCTCTAGGTCCTGGCCCCCTCAGTCTGCTTCCCTCAAGTAAGTTATCAGGGAGTCTAGTCTGCACTTCCAGTCTTCAACTTATCAGCCATTCGGAACTTTGCTTATTTAATATAGAGATGAGCAGGTTCGAATCTCAGAGATCCAACACCCCCCCCCCCTCCAACTTCACGACTCGAGCCGGGAACCGAGTCTGGCTCTGGACTTTCCGCCAGACTCGGATCCCAGAACAAGGCAAAACTTCATCATCCCGCTATTGGATTCTCGCCTGTTTTGGATTCCATATAAGAAGCCGCGTGTCGCTGACATTTTCACTCCGGACTTGGAGAATGAGGGAGACAGACCGCTGTATCTCTGTTGGTGGTGGTGTCAGGTGGGGTCAGTGCTCTTTAGGGGTGCTCAGTGTGTGAGCTGTTAGAGGTGCTGTCCTGTGGTGTCTTGTGCTGTTAGGGGTGCTATACAAGGTTGCTGTCATGGGGTGTCCTGTGCTGTTTGGGGTGCTGTGCAGGGATGTTGCTGTCCTGTGCTGTACAGGGGTACTTTCCTATGGTGTCCTGTGCTGTTTGGGGTGCTCTCCTGGGGTGTCCTGTGCTGTTAGGGGTGCTGTACAGGGGTGTTGCTGTCATGTGCTGTACAAGGGAACAATTCTGTGTGCTGTAAAAATAAAGGGGTGCTATGAAAAAATGGGGGTGCTGTGTGCCTTTCCTGTATGCTGTAAAAATACAGGGGTGCTATGAAAATACAGGGGTGCTTTCTCCCTGTCCTGTATGCTGTAAAAATATAGGGGTGTTGTAAAAATAAAGGAACACATGTCCTGTATGCTGTAAAAATACAGGGGTATTGTTAAAATATAGGGGTGCTGTGAAAATACAGGGGTGCTTTGTCCCTGTCCTGTATGCAGTAAAAATTCAGGGGTGCTGTGTCCCTGTCCTGTATGCTGTAAAAATACAGGGGGGTAAAAAGAAAGGAACACTGGCCCTGTCCTGTATGCTGTAAAAATACAGGGGTGCTGTGAAAATACAGGGGTGCTGTGTCCCTGTCCTGTGTGATGTCAAAATACAGGGATGTTGTTAAAATACAGGGGTGCTGTGAAAATACAGGGGTGCTGTGTCCCTGTCCTGTATGCTGTAAAAATACAGGGGTGCTGTGAAAATACAGGGGTGCTGTGTTCCTGTACTGTATGCTGTAAAAATACAGGGGTGGGCAGTGGCCAATGCAGGATTTCTAGATGGGGGTTCCAAATGCAGTCCACAATCACACTCTGCAGACCATTGGAGCAAGTGCAGGAGTCTGGGGAGGCGGAAGAAGAACAAAGTAACAACCCTGGACATTAATGTACACAGTTTTTTTTATACACTGGATACTCTATGTAATACACTAATAATATTTAACACTAAAGATTGTCTATAATATAGGCTGTATCAAACATATTTACATAATATAAATAAGTGGTCAGGAAAAGGTTACATTTGTCATAATAAATAAATAAATACACACACATAATAGAACCAGTACTGCACTTTCTAAGTAAACATTCTCCTTCCTTATGGTTATGCTCCTGTCTCTTCTTCCTGGTAGCTACTCTCTGGTTCAAAGCACTGATTGAGGACTCAGATCAACAACACAGGAAACTTGGTAGAAGATGCTGCTACCACAGGGCATGTGTAGCAGCTCTGCCATGTCCCTTAAACTGCATGTTGTGGGAGCAGCTCTAGTAATCGCATTATATATCAATGCTACAGTTGTCATAATTGGAGCCACTTGCCAAGAGGAGGGCGTTTCTGGGCAACTGGAAACCCCCCTGTGTTTTACTATGGAGGGGTTTACTAATAAAGGAACACTGGACTGTCCTGTATGCTGTAAAAATACAGGGGTGCTGTAAATATAAAGGGGCACTGTTCTATTTGCTGTAAAAATAAAGGGGCAATGTTCTGTGTGCTGTAATAATAAAAAGGTGCTGTCTTGTGAAATGGAGAACAAAAAGTTGGAGGAAAAAATAGTGAGAGATCAGGAACCACTTCCAGTTCCTAGTACTGGTGCTGAAGCTGCTGATTAAAGCATGCTATATAAAAGATCATATCTCTATATGTTACCACAAAATCAGAGATCTGTGTTTATAATTGCAGCGCTTTATCTCTATATGTGACACGACAAACACGACTAAGCTGATGGATTTTTAATATTTATTATTTATTAACAGTTTCTTATATAACGCAGCATATTCCATTGCGCTTTACAATTAGAACAGCAGTAATAGAACAAAACTGGGTAAAAACAGACAGACATAGAGGTAGGAATGCCCTGCTTGCAAGCTTACAATCTATAGGGAAATAGGCATAGATACACAAGGATAGATGCTATCTATTGCATAATGGTCCACCAGATTGCTAGGTTCTTAACAGGTTGTATGATGATACCCCGCAATGTTGGCCAAGTGTCAGGTGGGTGTGAGAGTAAAGAAAGACAAAATATGTGATGTTATGTATACTGAATGCAAAGAAAAAAAGAGGTGTTCCGCACTGGTAAATAATAACAGACAAGACCTTATTTCTGGTATAATGTCTATAACCGACTCTGGAAAGTATGACACTATGGCGTAAATTTACTAAGCTGGGAGTTCTATTCAAGATGGGATGTTGCCCATAGCAACCAATCAGATTCCAGGTATTATCTTCTAGAAGGTGCTAGATAAATGAGAAGTAGAATCTGATTGGTTGCTATGGGCAACATCCCATCTTAAATAGAACTCCCAGTTTAGTAAATTTACACCTATGTGTAAATATACCATCGGTGGTGTTCCCCGAGTCAGTGTGTTTGCAATGAAGAATAAAAAGACAAAAGAAAGACTCTGTGTTGGGGCACTCTTACAGGAAAAAAATTGATAGACAATAAAATGTAACCTTTATTGAGATTCCTATAAAAAATAGGTGACAAACAAGATATAGTATTTCTAAATGAAAATATATAAGATTAATAAACAGTAAATACTGCCAAGGTGAAGAATTATTTTATATAATAACAGGAGTAGCTTAACATGTGTCTACTAACAATGAGTAGATAGCTAGAGTCTCCTTAGATGATATCCCGTGTATTGATCTTAGCACCAATAAGTGAAATAGTTTGTTGCCTAATTAGGTGTTAGTCCACCCTCTGTGTAGATATCTTACAGTGGTGTCACCATAGGCATTTTGATGCAGCAGGTTAGACAAGAGTGTATAATCTGCTGAGTAAATGATAAATGCTGATTAAACCATAAAAAGTTATACTAGCGCCAACATCAATTAGAAAAGGAGATTTAAACGTTCTCTTATTAGACCTTTAGAGATAAATCTATTTTTAGAAAAATAGAAAAAGCAAGAATAAGGGAAGGTTCCGTCTGCTTTCCAGCCAAGTTTACTGCACCTGGTGTTCCTTGGCAGTCTCCCAAACAAGTACTGACCAGGCCTAGAGATGAGCGAGGTTCGGTTTTACTCGGTTTTACTCGGTTCTCAAAACGGCATCTTATTGGCTATCCAAAACACGTGACATCCGTGAGCCAATAAGATGCCGTTTTGAGAACCGAGTAAAACCGAGTAAAACCGAACCCGCTCATCACTAACCAGGCCTTCCAGAGCTTTGCTTCCAAGATCAGACGGGACATGGCGTCTCCTGTGGAGTATGACCGTAAACAGCTGGATGAGAGAGTACTAATTCCTGATAAACAGATATGTGCTTCTGCTGTCCAGAAATGGAGTTCCGCAGAGATTGGTCACTACCAACATAGAGACCAGGACTGGATGAGAGAGCACATTGGCACATATGTGCAGGAGTATGAGGAAAGAGAATAATAGCAATAAATTCCCATATGGCATAAATTGGGTATGTAAGAGAAATAGAAAGAAAAAGGAGGACAATTACTAATGAAGCTATGCAAAACCAGCCAAATGCTGCTGAATAGAATCAATCTGAGTAACAATTATTTGTATTTGAACCACTTCCAGTTCCCAGTACTAGTGCTGAAGCTGCTGATTAAAGCATGCTATATAAAAGATCATATCTCTATATGTAACACGACAAACACGACTAAGCTGATGTTTTTTTAATATTTATTTATTTATTAACCTTTCTTATATAGCGCAGCATATTCCATTGCGCTTTACAATTAGAACAACAGTAATAAAACAAAACTTGGTAAAAACAGACAGACATAGAGGTAGGAATGCCCTGCTTGCAAGCTTACAATCTATAGGGAAATAGGCATAGATACACAAGGATAGATGCTATCTATTGCATAATGGTCCACCAGATTGCTAGGTTCTTAACGGTTTGTATGATGATACCCCGCAATGTTGGCCAAGTGTCAGGTGGGTGGGAGAGTAAAGAAAGACAAAATATGTGATGTTACTGTACAGAGAGAATGTAATTAGACAGGGAAGCACTGAAGGTTATGTGGGTGGGTCTGGAATTTGATAGGCTTGTCAGAAGAGGTGAGTTTTCAGGGAACGTGTAAAGGTTTGGAGACTAGAGACAAGTCTTATTGTGCATGTGAGGGCAGTCCACAGAGTGGGTGAAGCCCAGATAAAGTCCTGTAATTTTGAGTGTGAACAAGTAATGCGTGTGGATGAGAGACGTAGATCTTGTGCAGAGCAGAGAGGTTGGATAGGGAGATATTTTGAGATGAGTGAAGAGATGTATGTTGGTGCAGTTTGGTTAATAGCCTTGTATGTCAGTAAAAGTATTTTATATTTAATACGGAAGAATACCGGTAAACAATGGAGGGACTGACAGAGCGGATCTGCAGACGATGAACGTCTAGCAAGGAAGATTAGCCTCGGAGCTGCATTTAAAATGGATTGTAGTGGTGAGAGCCTATGTTTGGGAAAACCGGTCAGGAGACTATTACAAATAATCAGTGCGGGAGATAATAAGAGCATGGATTAGAGTTTTTGCTGTGTCTTTTGTAAGATATGGTCATATTTTGGATATGTTTCTTAGATGTATGTAACATGATCTTGAGACAGATTGAATGTGGGGAACAAGGGACAGTTCAGAGTCAAGAATGACACCTAGGCAGTGAGCTTGTGGGGTAGGGATGATTGCCGAGTACTCAACAGTGATAGAGATATCAGGTTGGAAACTACTATTGGCCGGTGGAAATATAATGAATTCTGTTTTGGAAATATTAGGTTTGAGGTGGCGAGATGTCATCCAACATTAAATGGCAGAAAAGCATTGAGTGACCCGGCCCAATACAGATGGTGACAAATCAGGGGAGGATAGGTAGATTTGAGTATCATCCACATACAATTGGTACTGAAATCCGAAAGAGTTGATTAGTTTGCCAAGAGATGTGGTATAGATAGAGAAAAGCAGAGGACCTAAGACTGAGCCTTGCGGTACTCCAAATGAGAGAGGTAGCAAAGAGGAGGTGGAATCAGAGAAACGAACACTGAAGGAGCGATTAGATAGGTAGGATGAGAACTAAGAAAGGGCTGTGTCCTGAATAGATTTAGCAATGATCAAATCATTAACTACCTTAGTCAGTGCTGTCTCTGTGGAGTGTTGGGCACGAAATCCTGACTGAAGTGGGTCCAGTAGGCTGTGTGAGTTAAGAAAGTGTGTGAGGCGAGTGTAGGCAAGTCTCTCAAGTAGCTTGGAGGGGCATGGGAGCTGAGAGATGGGACGATAGTTTGAGAGAGAGTTAGGGTCAGAGTTTTGTTGTTTTCAGAATGGGAGTAATCCCTGCATGCTTGTATAGAGAAGGAAAGATACCAGTAGACAGAAAGAGATTACAGATTTTCGTTAAGGTTGGGATGAGCACAGCAGACAGAGCTTTACTAATTTGTGAGGGTATAGAGTCAAGGGGGGAGGTATTAGAGTTGGCAGATGAAAAAAGTGCAGATACTTCATCTTTATTTGTAGGATCAAAGGAAGAGAAGATGTTAGAGGGTTCAGGCAGGGAATTGAGCAGGTCACAGGTTAATAGTATTTGGGCTGCCAATTCCAGGACCTGGATAGGGTTAAATAATAACCACTAAAGCTGTGACCAATCAGGAGCCTACAGTGGGGATAAATAGAAACTCTGGATACAAGCAGCCATACCTCTGATGAAATCGCCACCCTTAAAGGCGGAGAAATGCGTGTGACCAGAATTGCAACTGTGGAACGCAGGTGGAACGCAGCCAGAAGCTCCGAACCCGGAAGTCACGCCACGCAACCATGAATAGCGTCCCCTGCAGCTCTGGACTTTGTGACATAGCCTCCAGCTGTGGTACACGACACACGCACAGTGCCCACCAGCCCATCACACTGCCACCCGGCTTTAAGGTACTGTCATGCTGTAGAAACCACTGCAGTGCGGCAAAACAAATTATACTGGTGAGAGTGTGGGAACTTTAAACACTCAGGAACATGGCTATTAAGCCTAGGGTGAAATCCTTCTAATACTAATCAAAACCTGCAATGCCATTCTACTAGCAGGACACCCTATACCAGCATTTCTAAAATTGGTGAAGTTTTACATTTACTAAGGCAGCAGAGACTGCCTTACTAACACTACTAACACTACTAATGAACTGTGCTGCTGCTGATTCTACATTTGTGGCCACTAACAGCCGGCCTATGCATGCAATTTAATGAACTCTTTTTAATTATTGTGCACTAAAACCAGCAAATCTGAGTTTAAAAAGATAGTTGTTTGAAGCATTGTAATATTCATATGTTGTATTATATGTACTGTTTTTAAAGTTATATCACACTTATATTGAATATTTTATGAATTGTAAAACCAGCAACTGTTTTTATACCCGTATCTATTGAGCGCCCGCATTGTTTTATCCTAGTACTAGTGTTGAAGCCGCTAGTGCCACCAGTCATGACATTGACGATGCAATTCCATCAACATCGTCTGCTAAGGCCAATGCCCAATGTCATAGAGGAATGTAAAATCCAAGAAGCAAAAATTAAGAACAAATAAAAAAGAAATTATCTGAAAAGAAATGTAAAATTGCCAATATGCCAGTCACAATATGTTGGCAAGGAAAGACTAAGGCCTTGGCTTATGTTCATGACTGGTGGTTCAGCTTCTCATGAAGATGGAATCCCTCCTCTCTCTCAAAAAAATGAAAAAAATTAAGCTTGTAAAAGCACAGGAAAAAACTGTGCGGTCAGAGATATCACAAATCCCCAAGGGGTGTCCAAGTGGGTCAGCGGTTGCAATGTCTAAGCCTGACCTTCCCAAGACTGTATTGGAAAAGGAGGCTCCTACCACCATTTGCACGCCATCTGCAAGTGCTGGTGAGGAGCACCACCAGTCCAGTTGCTGATATTGAGATTGAGGATGTCACTGTAGAAGTACACCAGGATAAGGATGATATTGACGTAGCTGGCACTGAGGAGGATGTTGATGTTGATGATTCTGATGGTGATGTGGTTTGTTTGAATAAGGTACCAGTGGGGACAGTTGTTGGCCATGGGATGAAAAAGCCCATTGTCATACCTAGGCAAAATACCCAAAAATCCAACTCTTTGGTGTGGAATTATTTCTCTGTGAGGATGTAAATACTGAAGGGGGTGAGGAATTGGAGGATGACATTTTGCCTCATTAAAGCCAGTTTGAGATTAATTGCTTCTTTTTTTGTGGGGGCCCAAACAAACCAATCATTTCAGCCACAGTCGTGTGGCAGACCCTGTAGCTGAAATGATTGGTTTGATAAAGTGTGCAAGTCCTGTTTATACAATATAATAGTGGGTGGGAGGGCCCAAGGACAATTCCATCTTGCACCTCTTTTCTTTGCCCTATCGGTCCAGGGGTGCTGCCCCACTGTCGTTTAAGTCCAGTGGTGCTGATGCTTGTCTGTTGTGCTGTTTAATTCTCCAGGGGTGCTGCCTATGCTGTATAAGTCCAGTGGTGTAGCATATCTGCAAAATAAGTCCAGAGGCACTGTCGGATAATTTCAGGGGTGCCCTGTATGAACCCACTCATATCTAGTAGATATATCTTCTGGTGTACACTGTGTACCCAGCATTAGAGAGAGGTTCTTCTCAATTATTTCATGTTAGGGACTCAAATGAATGGCTCCAATTAGTCAACCTTAATTTTGATTTATTAATGTTCCACATTTTGGGATTATTTACAAGATGCACATTTGTTGTACATGGTTCTTTTCCTTTATTTTGTAAATGTTTTCACATTAATAATTGTACAATGTAAGGGCTGCGTAGGGTCATTGCAACACCTTGCGGTTTTAGAAGAACAGAGTTTCAGTGATTTTGCATTGCATCAGCTTTCCATTGCACTGCAGCACTAGATGGGCCAAGAGCTCATGTGAGGCTCAGTTACTGAATAAGGGCCCAGTATGGAGTCTCATGGTGGCTTACAGCCAGGCAGATGTCTGGCTTGCCAGGCTGAGGCATGCTGGTGGCACAGATGTTAGCATTGCTTCCTTCCACAGTCCTACTTGTAATATGAAATGAGTTTGGACTAGAGTGGTAAGCTCCACTAGGACAGAGGCTGAATAACAAAAAATTCACTGCACAGTCCTGCTTAGTACTTTACCAAACCTACCCGAACTCAACTTGCCCATCCGGGGCTGCTGTAGGGGCTTACAATGGGCTGCTAAAACATCTAAGAGGCTGCTTTATTTAAAAATAAAGTAAGAATAAAATAAACAAGACACACAGGTATGCTCACATGCGTGTAACTAGGACACACAGGTATGCTCACATGCATGTAACTGGGAGCTGTGAAAAATGAAAATAAGGCACCTGCTACAAAATATGTAAATAAAAATGCAATTAAAAAATTGAAAAAAGAAACCCACAAGATTTTCACAAAATAAATCTCCAGACACCGTGGAGGAGAAAATATCCAATCTTGATCCTATGGTTTTGTTACAGAGTAATTTCCTAATAACCATTTTAGATATGTCAAATATATTTAAGTTCTCAAAGTAATCAGTGGGATGTTTGAATAAACTGGTAATATTGGTTTCTGTGGCCTTGGCTAGTAAGCATCTGAACAGGCAAGCCCAGCCACATGGCTTACTACAGGACAATAGTTTTTATACTTTCTGTAGGAGACACACCCACAGGTTGAATGCATTGCTTGAACAGCTGAAATCAGAGACCACTCTCCCTGAACCACTGAGACAGATGTACAGTAGCTGGACACAGCTACAGAGCTCACTCACTCAGAATCAACCTAGCCTCCCAGAAGCATGGATTGCTCTTCACCAGGACCGATCTCCTTACTAAGGCTAAGTGTTGTACACACACGGCTTAATGGCATTGAATAGTTAATTTGGAAATACATATGACTTTAAGGTTAATGGTGCTTGTGCAATTATGTGATATTGTTATGTGTTTGTGATAATACTCTGTGAAATCTGTAATGGTAATTGGAACATTAAACAACCTGTAGTATAGCATTTCTGGTATACATTTTGTGGATGGTGATTTAGGTTAGATTGTGCTGGTTTGTGAAGAGCATATCTTGTTCCTCATACGGTTACTTGATTTATATGTGTTTTGTAGCAATGGGATTTGTGATTACATGGTGATCTGGTCTTGTGATGATTCCTAGAACATGGACAGCATGCAATGTTGGTCTTGGAAGGCTGAAATAAGTTAACATAAAGAAGGATGTGTTTGTCTCAAAGGTACTGACCGGAATTGGTATATAATTACTGGCTACATTATATAGCATAGCCAGCATACAATATGCTCTGGTTATTGAGATACTGTGTTGGCTTGGAATTGTGAAATCAGCACATATGTAATGTCGTTCAAGATGGTTATTGCCATGTGCTTGAACCTGGAAATAAAGGATGGTAGCATTGTTATAGTTTTGTGATGTGATAACTATAACCATATGCTGAAATCAGTGTTTTTGGATTGGACATGGAATATAATTATTTGGATTGAAAAGTACCTGAATGAGTTAGTTAACTCAGACAAAAATGGTTGCTGCCGTGCGGCTTCTGGCATCCCCTTTTGAACCATGTGTTGCAGTCTTTGGAATCATGGGAGTTTTCCCAAAATGGAGTCTAGTTTCTGTCCCATGCAGTCTGTGGACCATGCAGTCGCATGCTGCCCCTCCCCTGCATACATACACTCACACACACATATACATAAGCCAAAACCAATCCCCTTAGATGTTTCTTCAGATAGATATTTTTTCAATATCTATCAATAAATCTAGGGTTTCATTTTATGGAATCTGTGATTTAGCCGAGTGCTTGGAGTAATATTTCCCCAGTAATAAATAAATATACACACACACACACACACACACACACTTCTCACACTTCTTTCATACTATTTCTTTCTTATATAGTTTGAACCTGTGAAACTATTATATGGTGACTTGCATTGTATTTGACCGATACTGTTTAACGATAAAAGTGAATTCTATTAGTAGCAATTGTTTGTTGAAATACATCCTTACGATTTACATTCTATATGACTGGCATGCATTCTTCCATGAATAGAATATTCCTAATGATTTAAAGAAATATATGTTTAGATGCAACCTCTGCGGGTTTGTTATTAAAAGGTACACAATTAGTGATTAATGATTATTATAAATCACTAAAAGGTTAAAATTATACATTTTCTTCAAAGATATGAAATATAGTAATATAATACAAACAATAGGAACAGACAGAGAAAAGGAGGAGGGGATAGAAGAGAATAATACACCCCTTATCAGGTTTACACCAGTTAATTTGCATCCTAGCATTAAATCCGAGATTATCGTAATCCCTGAAAATGGAGAAGGGGGTACAAATTTGTAGGCTTTGGCCCCTAGTTTTTCGGTTTGTCCAGTAATGGTGTAATTAGTATATAGCTGTTTTTATGGTTTCCCCCCCCCCCCCCCCCCCAAACAAAAAAAACAAAAAAAAAAAACAACCAATCCAGATCCAGGGTGGTTTTGGCAAAATCAATTCAGATCCAAAACACGAATGGAGATTCAGATCCAAAACCAAAACACAAAACCCGAAAAGTGTCTGTTGCACATCTCTAATTTAATACATTCACCAGCTACAGTATCAGGGACTTGTTCAGTTATTGTAACCTGCTTTCATTGTTCCTTGTCTGGGAAATTACTCTTTTTCTCTACTGTTCAGTTTATCAGCCATCTAGAACCGCGTTTATTCATATAGTTCACCCAACATTTGTCCCCCCTCTTCTTAAGTTCTGTTTCTGTTCATTAATATTCCCAGCATTATCCAGGACTGTATCATTATTTGTATTATTATTATTATTATTATTATACACCAGCTACGCATTATTGTTACTTATTATTATTATTATTATTATTATTATTATTATTATTATAATTATTATCTGGACATTGTTATCTTTTTGCTTATCTGCCTGCTTAAAACACTGCACTACCCTGTATGACAATAAATCCTTCTATTTCACCATAAGCAAATTATTGTTTCCTGCAAGTATGTTCATACAGGGGCAAGCCCATGTGAATCCTGACAGTATGAATGGACCAAGTACATGCAGGTACAGTGAAAATAATTGCAGAAAATTTTCTCCCCACCTGTTAACATTCCAGGTCCCTTGATACCATATGCTTTACACTCTGTATGACAGTGGGATTTTAAGAAAAGCTGGACAAGTTGCAAACCATAACTGTTATATTACTTGTGCTACCTGAATTTCTGGGGAGACTGGTGAACCTCATTAAAGTGGCTTCAGAAAAAGGAATTTTCTTGTAATTCTGGGACTATGTATGCTAGGTATTCTTCTCCTGCACAGACAAAAGGCAGGTTTCAGAACTTTCCAAGACCTAGTCTCTCTGAACCAAATGACTGCATTGCAGGGACAACAAATACTGCTTATATTGCGGGTGTCTTGGACATTTCATCATAGCCTGTCCCATTTAAAACCAAGAAATGGAGTCAGAGCACAACTCCAGGTTTCAAGTACAGTTCAGCAGCTTCAGTGTCTTCTGCCCTTGGTAGGGGTGCCGTGTATCCAGACCCAGGAAGATGCCACTAATTTGTAGTCCTTGGAGGGGTTTCTGGGTTAATAGCACTAGAAAGGAGTCCAAAATATTTCACCCAACGAATGGCTTAAACTTTGCCACCCCAGAAGGGTCCTCTACAACTGAGGTGCCTGTCCCAAGTTAAAAATGTCAGGGTGCCAGCCAAAGTCCCAAGCACCACCATCAGTCTCAGTAATAACGTCAGTCCGACAATTCAGAGCGCTGCCCCATCAAGGAGTTTGGAACCTCTCTCCCCATCAGGGGGTTTCTGAGCCTGTCAACCCATCAGGGCATTTCGAGCTTGCTGCCCCATCAAGGGTCTCCAAGCCTATCACCCCAGTTGGGCATTCCAAGTTACCAGCCCCAAGTTGGGGTTCTGAGTTTCCAGCCTCAAGTAGGAGTTCTGAGTTCTTAGCCCCAAGTGGGGGTTCTGAGTTACCAACCCCAAGTAAGGGTCCCAAGTTACCGGCCCCAAGTAGGGGTTCCAAGTTACCAGCCCCAAGTAGTGGTTCCTAATTTCATGTCCCATGAGTGGTCTTAAGTGCCATAACCCCAAGAGGGATGCAATGCCAGAAGCCCCATGAGAGTGTAAGATGGCACAAGCCCCAGGGGGGTCTTGAGTGCCAAAGACCCAGGAGATGACCCTTGTGCCAATTCCCCAGTGCTTTAGCCCAAAAGGGGGCTTCCAGTATATCAGACACTCAGAGGTAGCTCTGAGCGTACCGCCTCAGGAGGGGGTACCCAGTGTCATGCTTCAGGAAGGGGGTCCCAATTGTCCTGCTTCAGGAGATGGTCCCAAGTGTCCTGCACCAGGTAGGGGCCTCAAGTGTCCTGCCCTAGGAGGGGGATCCAAGTGTCCAGTCTTAAGAATTAAATATCCTGGGAGCTACAAGTGTCTGGCCCCAGGGTTGGGCTCTGAGTGTCTGGCCTCAGGAGGAGGATACAAGTATTCTGTCTCAGTAGAAGGTACAATGTTTCATTCCCCTGAAGGGAGCTCTAAGCTTTGCTATCCCAGTCAAGTATTCCTGTCTGTTAACCACAGCCCGGAACTCCTGTCTGCCAGCTCCTAAAGGGAAACTGTTCATATGCCTAGTGTCCTCGTAGTACTGCTTCCCTGGCAACCCACCCACATTCTGCCCTTCAGGCATGAGGAACCTATAGCCCTTGCCTTCAGCCATGAGGTCCCACCTGCCCTTGCCTTTGGGCATGAAACCTGAGTTCTGCCCTTACCTCTGTGCTTGAGGTTTCATGCATTGTCTCAAGAGCCACCCCGCTGACTGCCAACTTCTCCTGTGCCACATCACAGGCTACCTGTCTAAGTGCTCTAATGGTTCTGTCTGCCTGCTGTTGTAAACCTCAATTGTTAGAGGTCCATGGAGTGCCAGGTATCTGTACCAAGGTTCCTGCACAGATGAGGCCATCCAAGATTCCTACCCATCTGGGGCAATTTGAGATTTCTTCCCAGCGGGAGTCATCTAAGGTTTCTTTTCAGCCATGGCCATGCAAGGTTAATGTCCATCCAGGTTCATCCGTGGTTCCTGTCAAGACAGGGCCATCTATGTATCCACCTTCCATCCAGCCATCCAAGTGTCCAGCACCTAGGGATGTGCAGTGTCTGGCACAAATGTTAGTATGACAGACAGGTAAGGCTCTGCCTCACCTGCCTCAACCCACCACATGTCACTGCAGCACCTCCTCAACCCTTTCTGTGCCCAGCAACTACTCCCAGATATGAGTCCAGAAGAGATGTAAGTTATCTTGTGCTGGTACACTGAGGATTACAAGACTTCTTCTCCTCGTACCACATAGTCCCAAATCTTCAGTGTCAGGTCTCTTAAGCCTTTTCACCGTTAATTATCCCTGCTGTGGATCCCCATTGCCAGTAATTGTCTTGCGCATAATTTACCTCCAGCTTCAGCCTATGGTTCCTCCTGGGATGTCTGTGAGGAAGAGAAGGAAGAAAAAGTGAGCACCTAAGTTGAGAGTCTCTGTTAGGTTTTCTTGTCAACATGAGGATACCCTATTATGTCCTTTTATCTTTTGATTCAGACTCAGATTTTTGTTGAATGTCTGGATTTCACTCCTTGTGGAGGGATACTGTTAAATAACATGCAGTTCCTCTTCCCTGTCTGGGGTGTCGCTCTCTGCTCTGGTGCTTCTGGCAAACTACGGTCTCTGTCCCTGCAGTTTGTGGTAATCAGCTAATGCAGCGGCTGTGGGCAACACCTGTACTCTTGTATTTAAACCTGCTTCACAAGCATTCCTGTGCTAGTTCATTAGGTCAGATCTTCCTCTGCGTCTGCACTATAGATCGTGTTCCCAGTTGTACAGTACCTGCAAGTGTTCTCTGTTGTTCACTGAACTAGGTCCATGCTGCCTCAACCAGCTCTCCTCAATTAAGTTATCTTTGACACCACTCTGCATCTCCAGTGTTCAGTTACTGAAGCCTGCTTCATTGTTCCTTCCTCAAGTTAGTTATTGGGAAACTGCTCTGTATTTTACTGTTCAGTTTATTAGCCATGCAGGACTTTGTTTATTCATATACTGCATCCAATATTTGTCCTCCCCATCCTAAATTCTATTTCTGTTCATTATTTTTTCCAGCATTATCAAGGACTGTATCATTATTATGATGATGATGATGATGATGATGATTATTATTATTATTATTATTATTATTGCACACCAGCTACCGATAATCATTATTGCTTATCTGGAAATTGTTACCTGTTTGCTTATCTGCCTGCTTAAAACACTGCATTACCTTGTATGACAATAAATCTTACTATTTGACTTTGATAATAGTATTGTTTCCTGTGAGCATGTTTATACAGGGGAAATCCCATGTAAATCCTGATATCTGGTAGCTATGGACTAAATATAATAGGGTTCGAGTTCTGTAAATGTGTGAGTTTAGCACTAAAACTTTTTTAGAACTTGACCAAAATGTAATAGGGTGCAAGAACATGCATGTCAGTTTCAATCCTGCAACTTGCAATTTCCAAACTCACATTCCGAAGTTTTCCAAAGGAAAATATAAAGCTTGTCAATGTAATAGGGGCCGAGTAATAACCTAGCACCGAAAACCTAACCAAAAAAACATAAAAACCAGACCTGATTCAGACCGGCGAGTTCAATGCAAACAGTAATAGTCCATTTACAATAATTAAACATATTGTATCTAAATACATACAGTATCTAAAAAAACAAAAACATTTTCATTAATTTAACCCCTACTTACATGTAAGTATTAAAACCGCATTAACCATAATGTACCCCCTAACTAGTGTATCTGCATTACGTGTATGAATTAAAAACCCATTTACATTATTGTTATCAAACATGTTTCAGAAAAGAAAAAAAAATACCAAAAATGTTAAATCAATATACACAAATAACATACTTTAAAAATAAAGATAGGCACAAATATTTTTTAACAGAAACAGAAATACAAAAACAATACAAATTAATTTTACCTAGAGGCAGAACTGCCTCTGCCCCTCCCTGCCTCTGTCCCTGGTGCACTGCACCAAGGGGGAGTGACCGGTGATGCTTTTTGGGGGCTGGTGGTTTGAGATTTCACCATAGAGGCTGACAGAGCATCCCTTACGGCCCTTTGGAACACCATCTCCCTTTGCAGGCTGATCAGCACCCGTGTTTGCTCCCAGAAGGTCTATGTAATTTCAAACATGCGCAGGTTCATCTCATTGGATATCCAGATGTGGGTCCCCTTGGTCACTGTGGTAGTTCAGTTCATCTTGCACAGCTGATGTGCAATGGCATCCATTTGCCTGGTTTGCCTATCTATATAGGCCATCTGGTAGTGTTTGAAGGTGTGGATCATAAAGGATACTAAACACTGTCATTATGTGCTAATGGACTTACTGTACCAAGAGAACTATACTGTTTGTTGATTGTAGGGCACACATTGCGTACATTTGCAAAAGTCCTTTACTCTGCTAGGGTGGCTCACACTGATCTGTCACGGTGCTGACTCCGTCAAGTGTGTCCCCTAACTGTGGCATTAACTCCCCACTTGTAAAGCCCAGTGCTGGTACTAAAAATATGGGGGACCACCTACTAATTTTTCCCCCTGTCAATCAGGCAGAGGCGTTCACAGGATGGGGGTGCGGCAACACTCCATTTCTAAGGCGGAGGTGGAGCGTTGCAGGGGCGTGGCTAAGAAATGGGGGCATACCAGTGTGGATGGGGCATGATCAGGGTGGCTGCATGACGTCACATGCAGCTGCCGCAATAAAAAACATGGTGGCGGGCCTCCTGCGGGCACATCCAGGCTGGGCCGGCAGGAGACTTCCTTCATTTTAGCGGTCAAGCAGAAATTGCACTGTAATCGCAATTTCGGCTTGGTCAAGGGTGGGGATTACTGCAGTCAGCATGCTGGGCAGCCTTGCCCTGCAATGGGCGTCCTCCAGCATGCGATCACAAGGATTGCAAATTCTGCTACTTAGCAGAATTTGCAATCCTTACTGAATCAGGTCCTATGTTTTGATCAGATAGATAACAATCTCACTTGCCAAAGTCATTTTACATACCTTTTCCTGTAATTTGAGTTACATAACAGGCAAGTTTGTCTATTCAATCAAAACCACTGCACATTGCTGGTGATTTATTAAGGGATAAACCCTGCGGCAAAGTAAATATGCCCCTCAAAAAAAGTTATGTTTTCAAGAAACAAGTTTAAAAGTCTTGTTTCTTTAAACACAGAGTTTTTTAAAAAAAATCAATTTTCAGAATAAATAAAGATATTTTGGAATATAAGTTTTTTTTGCTATTGTTGGTTGTAAAAAAAATAATCTTGAAAAAATTAGAGATCACTTTATTGAAGAGACTTAAATATAAAAAAAACAACTTTGTAATAAAGCTAATGAATTTTGAAATAGGAAAAATTCTTTAGAAATGTTTCCACTCATCTCTAGATATGATACTGTATTACAGGTTGAGTATCCCATATCCAAATATTCCGAAATACGGAATATTACGAAATACGGAATTTTTTGAGTGAGAGTGAGATAGTGAAACCTTTGTTTTTTGATGGCTCAATGTACACTAACTTTGCTTAATACACAAAGTTATTAAAACTATTGTATTAAATGACCTTCAGGCTGTAAGGTGTGTATGAAACATAAATTAATTAAAAATATTGACTAGAATGACTTTCAGGATGTGTGTATAAGGTATATATTGAACATAAATGCATTCTATGCTTAGACTTCGGTCCCATCGCCATGATATCTCATTATGGTATGCAATTATTCCAAAATACGGAAACATCCGATATCCAAAATACTTCTGGTCCCAGGAATTTTGGATAAGGGATACTCAACCTGTACTTAAGATGGCCATACACTTTAAAGTTATCTGTCCAATCTGGCTGTTTGAAAGGAAAATATGGTAATGTATGGGAACAAATGACAATCAACTGTTTGCTTCCAAATGCCAGAAAATGGACAAAAACAGTTACTCTGACAAATTGGTTAAATCAGACACATTTATTTAGTTTGCCTCAATGACCATTTTTGTTTTCCAATGTTTGGGAGCAAATGGCTGACTGTCAGTCTGCTCTTTTATCTAACCTACTCTAGCTGCCAAACATGTATTTCCACTTAAACCCAACTCTGTATATCCAAGTTATGTCGACATGCTGTGACTGAATTTTGCCTAGATAGGAACACCTTTTACAACTTGTATATGCATATGTACAAGTCTACAACCTTAGTACTAATTATATACATTAGAGCCTTGTCCAGCTCAGAAAGTAAGTGCAAAAATGAACGGAAGAGCTAGCCCATCTAAAATCAGGAATAATCATTCATTTAGCATAAATTTGGAACTTTAAAACTGTGGTTACACTGCACTTTCATTTGGGACAAACAAATCTTTGTTAAGGTATTTGCTTTATGGAAATATTGTCATCAGAGTTCCAAAGTTTTGTTTTCTTTTATTAGTACATACTGTATTGTGAAAATTGTCATTATTTTTGATATGTAGCAAAATGTACATGTGAATTTTGTTATGTGTTTTTAGTAAAAATATATATTTTAGTAAATCTTTGTATAAAAATATTTTATGTCCTAGGAATTCTTGCACTTTCTTATATGAGAGCAGTTGTTTAATTACATTATTTTTAGTGATGTGCACCGGAAATTTTTTTGGTTTTGTGTTTTTGTTTTGGATTCGGTTCTGCGGCTGTGTTTTGGATTCGGACGTGTTTTGGCAAAACCTCCCTTAAAATTTTTTGTAGGATTCGGGTGTGTTTTGGATTTGGGTGTTTTTTTCAAAACCCCCGCAAAAACAGCTTAAATCATAGAATTTGGGGGTAATTTTGATCCCATAGTATTATTAACCTCAATAACCATAATTTCCACTCATTTCCAGTCTATTCTGAACACCTCACAATATTATTTTTAGTCCTAAAATTTGCACCGAGGTCGCTGGACGACTAACATAAGTGACCCAAGTAGCCGGCACAAACACCTGGCCCATCTAGGAGTGGCACTGCAGTGTCAGACGGATGGCACTTCAAAAAATTGACCCCAAACAGCACATGATGCAAAGAAAAGAGAAAAAGAGGTGCACTGTGGTCGCTGGATGGCTAAGCTAAGCAACACAAACACATCAATATCACATAAATTATTCATTCTAATCAATAGTATTATTGTTCCAAATCACTGGAAGAAAATGACAAAATCACAGGAATTATTCATTCTAAGCAATGGTATTATTGTTCCAAATCACTGGAAGAAAATGACAAAATCACAGGACTTATTCGTTCTAATCAGTGGTATTATTGGTCCAAATCACTGGAAGAAAATGATAAAATCACAGGAATTATTCATTCTAATCAATGGTATTCTTGGTCCAAATCAATGGAAGAAAATGACAAAATCACTGGAATTAAATGGCAGTAATGTCGGGAATTATATCAAATGGCAGTACCACTGGACATATATGGAAGTGTCAGACAAGATGGCACTTAAAAAAATAGTCCCCAAACAGCACATGATGCAAAGAAAAGAAAAAAAGAGGTGCACTGTGGTCGCTGGACGGCTAAGCTAAGCGACATAAACACCTCAATATCACAGGAATTATTTGTTCTAATCAATGGTATTATTGGTCCAAATCACTGGAAGAAAATGACAAAATCACAGGAATTATTCGTTCTAATCAATTGTATTATTGGTCCAAATCACTGGAAGAAAATGAAAAAATCACAGGAATTATTCGTTCTAATCAATGGTATTATTGGTCCAAAACACTGGAAGAAAATGACAAAATCACAGGAATTATTTGTTCTAATCAATGGTATTATTGGTCCAAATCAATGGAAGAAAATGACAAAATCACTGGAATTATTTGGCAAGATCACTGTAATTTATAATTATAAATCACTGATATTACTTGGTAAAATCTCGCTATCGCCTGCCTAGTGATGTGGAATCTAGATGGGATTTTGTACCGGGGACACAATAACTTCATCATTTGTCTAAATCCTAATTCACTAATGGCGGAAAATGGGCGCACGTCTAACAATGCACTGATTATACTGAGAACTGATTATACTGATCACTGATGATACTACGGGGAACTGACACTGAGCAGCGAGAACAGCACTGGATTATTGTACTGTAGTATACTGGTTACCACAATGCAGCACTGACACTGAGCACAGATATTAAGCACTGATCAGGATACTAGAAGTGACACGGTGCAGCAAGATAACGCTATGGCCTACTGTACTGTATAACTATATACTGGTGGTCCCCACAATGCAGCACTTTACTACTATATACTGGTCACAACAATGTAGCAGATATTTAGCACTGATCAGGATACTAGAACTAAGTTGGACACGGAGCTGCAAGATACAACAATGGCCTACTGTACTTTACTACTATATACTGGTGGTCACCACAATGCAGCACTGTACTACTATATACTGGTGGTCACCACTATGCAGCACATATATTGAGCACTGATCAGGATACTAGAAGTGACACAGAGCAGTAAGATACAGCAATGGCCTACTGTACTGTACTACTATATACTGGTGGTCACCACAATGCAGCACTGTACTACTATATACTGGTCACAACAATGCAGCAGATATTGAGTACTGATCAGGATACTAGAACTGAGTCTGATATAGAGCTGCAAGATACAGCAATGGCCTACTGTACTACTATATACTGGTGGTCACCACAATGCAGCACTGTACTACCATATACTAGTGATGTGCACCGGAAATTTTTCGGGTTTTGTGTTTTGGTTTTGGATTCGGTTCCGCGGCCATGTTTTGGATTCGGACGCGTTTTGGCAAAACCTCCCTGAATTTTTTTTGTCGGATTCAGGTGTGTTTTGGATTCGGGTGTTTTTTTTACAAAAAACCCTCAAAAACAGCTTAAATCATAGAATTTGGGGGTTATTTTGATCCCATAGTATTATTAACCTCAATAACCATAATTTCCACTCATTACCAGTCTATTCTGAACACCTCACAATATTATTTTTAGTCCTAAAATTTGCACCGAGGTCGCTGGATGGCTAAGCTAAGCGACCCAAGTGGCCGACACAAACACATGGCCCATCTAGGAGTGGCACTGCAGTATCAGACAGGATGGCAGACTTAAAAAATAGTCTCCAAACAGCACATGATGCAAAGAAAAAAAGAGGTGCAATGAGGTAGCTGTGTGACTAAGCTAAGCGACCCAAGTGGCCGACACAAATACCTGGCACATCTAGGAGTTGCACTGCAGTGTCAGACAGGATGGAAGATTTAAAAAATAGTCCCCAAACAACAAATGATGCGAAGAAAAAAAGAGGTGCACCAAGGTCGTTTGATGGCTAAGCTAAGCGACCCAAGTGGCCGACACAAACACTTGGCCCATCTAGGAGTGGCACTGCAATGTCAGACAGGATGGCAGATTTAAAAAATAGTCCCCAAACAGCAAATGATGCAAAGAAAAAAAAAGGTGCAATGAGGTAGCTGTGTGACTAAGCTAAGTGACCCAAGTGGCTGACATAAACACCTGGCCCATCTAGAGTTGCACTGCAGTGTCAGACAGGGTGGCAGATTTAAAAAATAGTCCCCATATAGCACATGATGCAAAGAAAAAAAGAGGTGCACCAAGGTCGCTGGATGGCTAAGCTAAGCGACCCAAGTGGCCGACAAAAACACCTTCCCCATCTAGGAGTGGCACTGCAGTGTCAGACAGGATGGCAGATTTAAAAAATAGTCCCCAAACAGCACATGATGCAAAGAAAAAAAGAGGTGCAATGAGGTAGCTGTGTGACTAAGCTAAGCGACCCAAGTGGCCGACACAAACACCTGGCCCATCTAGGAGTTGCACTGCAGTGTCAGACAGGGTGACAGATTTAAAAATAGTCCCCAAACAGCACATGATGCAAAGAAAAAAAGAGGTGCACCAAGGTCGCTGGATGGCTAAGCTAAGCGACCCAAGTAGCCGACACAAACACCTGGCCCATCTAGGAGTGGCACTGCAGTGTCAGACAGGATGGCAGATTTAAAAAATAGTCCCCAAACAGCACATGATGCAAAGAAAAAAAGAGGTGCAATGAGGTAGCTGTGTGACTAAACTAAGCGACCCAAGTGGCCGACACAAACACCTGGCCCATCTAGGAGTGGCACTGCAGTGTCAGACAGGATGGCAGATTTACAAAAATAGTCCCCAAACAGCACATGATGCAAAGAAAAAAAGAGGTGCACCAAGGTCGCTGGATGGCTAAGCTAAGCGACCCAAGTAGCCGACACAAACACCTGGCCCATCTAGGCGTGGCACTGCAGTTTTCTAGTGAGAGGATGAGTGCTTCCATCCTCATGTGAATCTGAACCACTAGCTATGAACATAGGCCAGGACCTCAGCCATTCCTTTCCACTCCATGTCGTAAATGGCATATTGGCAAGTTTACGCTTCTCATCAGACACTTTTAATTTTGATTTTTGGGTAATTTTACTGAACTTTTGTAGTATACTTGACGACACAGAGGTAGAGCAGTCGGCTATTGTACCGTACTGCTATATATATACTGGTGGTCAGCAAAATTCTGCACTGTCCTCCTACTATATACTGCGCACAACTAAAATTAAGCACAGGTATGGATGCATAGTATACTTGACGACACAGAGGTAGAGCAGTGGACTACTGTACCGTACTGCTATATATATATATATATATATATATATACTGGTGGTCAGCAAAATTCTGCACTGTCCTCCTACTATATACTGCACACAACTAATATGCAGCACAGGCAGTGCCAGATTAAGGTCCTCATGGGCCTGGAGCTGTAATTTATGAAGGGCCTATTGTGCGCCGCTGCAGGGGGTGTGACCAGCGTGGTGGGGGTGTGACTACAGATATGGGGGTGTGGTGTGGCTAGCACCATGGAGGGCATAGCTACCCACCTACCTAACTATGGTTTATTTTTATGCTGCGAGCTAACGTACCGGTATATACGGTATTTGGATTGTGGGAGGAAACCCACGCCAGTATGGGGAGAATATACAAACTCCGCGCAGTTAGGGACATGGTGGGAATCAAACCCATGACTTTAGTGCTGTAAGGCAGCAAAGCTAACCATCACACCATCCGTAGACCTGTTAGTGGTGGCAGTCCAATCCACATGGAATTTTTTCCCCCAGAACATTTACAAAATACTATCCTATGACTAAACTCATTAATGAGCATGTACTGCTATGGTTTTTTCTAATATGTATTTTCAGTTTCTTTTAACATGCCACTACCATGTAAAAAAAAAAATGTATGCATTAACGAATATGGTAAAAACCAGGATACAAAAAACAAAACAAAAACAGACAGAATATAATTTGAAGTTTCCAATTAGCTTCATTAGTCACACCCGCTCCCCGCACACACTACACTACCCCTAACCCTGCACCAGCTCCCCGTACACACTATACTACCCCTAACCCTGCACCCACTCCCCGTACACACTATACTACCCCTAACCCTGCATCCGCTCCCCGCACACACTACACTACCCCTAACCCTGCATCCGCTCCCCGCACACACTATACTACCCCTAATCCTGCACCCGCTCCCCGTACACACTATACTACCCCTAATCCTGTACCCGCTCCCCGTACACGCTATACTACCCCTAACCCTGCACCCGCTCCCCGTACACGCTACACTACCCCTAACCCTGCACCCGCTCCCCGTACACACTACGCTACCCCTAATCCTGCACCCGCTTCCCGTACACACTATACTACACCTAACCCTGCACCCGCTCCCCGTACACACTACACTACCCCTAATCCTGCTCCCGCTCCCCGTACACACTATACTACCCCTAACCCTGCACCCGCTCCCCGTACACACTACACTACCCCTAATCCTGCAGCCGCTCCCCATACACACTACATTACCTCTAACCCTGCACCCGCTCCCCGTACACAGTACACTACCCCTAACCCTACACCTGCTCCCCGTACACACTACACTACCCCTAATCCTGCACCCGCTCACCATACACACTACACTACCGCTAACCCTACCCCTGCACCCCGCGCACACTATACTACCGCTAACCCAGCACCCGCTCCCCGTACACACTACACTACCACTAACCCTGCACCCGCTCCCCGTACACACTACATTACCCCTAAACCTGCACCCGCTCCCCGTACACACTACACTACCGCTAAACCTGCACCCGCTCCCCGTACACACTACACTACTTCTAGCACCCGCTCCCCGCACACTATACTACCGCTAAACCTGCACCCACTACCCGCACACACTACACTACCCCTAATCCTACACCCGCTCCCCGTACACACTATACTACCCCTAACCCTACACCCGCTCCCCGCACACACTATACTACCGCTAACCCTGTACCCACTCCCCGTACACACTATACTACCCCTAACCCTGCACCCGCTCCCCGCACACAATACACTACCCCTAATCCGCTCCCCGCACACACTACACTACCCCTAATCCTGCACTCGCTCCCCGCACACACTATACTACCGCAAACCCTACACCCGCTCCCCGTACATACTACACTAACCCTACACCTGCTCCCCGCACACACTATACTACCGCTAACCCTACACCCGCTCCCCACACACACTATACTACCGCTAACCCTGCACCCGCTCCCCGTACACATTACACTACCCCTAACTCTGCATCCGCTCCCCGTACATACTACACTACCCATAATCCTGCTCCCGCTCCCCGTACACATTACACTACCCCTAACCCTGTACCCGCTCCCCGTACACACTACACTACCCCTAATCCTGCACCAGCTCCCCGTACACACTACACTACCCCTGATCCTGCACCAGCTCCCCGTACACACTACACTACCCCTAATCCTGCACCAGCTCCCCGTACACATTACCCCTAACTCTGCACCTGCTCCCCGTACACACTACACTACCCCTAACTCTGCACCCGCGCCCCGTACACACTACACCACTCCCTACCCTGCACCTGCTCCCCACACACACTACCCCTAACCCTGCTGGGGCGTATTAATGAGCAATGGGGGCATGGTCACCTATGTAATCTGTGAAGGGTGGGTCAGGGTGACAAGGCCGCTAGCAGGATGGTGGCTGTGTCACTAATATACTGAGCACAGTCAGTACCTCACTCCTGCTGCCGCCGCCCCCCGCCACTTGCTGTACAGTGCACAGAGCCATAGCAAACAGTCCCCCCGTGTGATATTGCCGCCTATGTGCACAGCAGCGTACAGCCGTATCACAGATTGCGTATCTTTTAATTGTGTCCTACAGGGCTTCCGTAGCCCTGTAGGACACACAGTAAGAGAGCCCACATGGCTGCCGCCGCGCACACTGGACCACCTGTGCCCTTTTGCAATAGAGTAGGCTGCGTCCCGTGGCGATAGCACAGCCCAGGGGGCACCTGGCACTCTGCCCCCCTGGCCAGCCCGCCACTGGACTGGACTGAGAGTTCTAGGTGGGAGGGTACTGGGATGGGTGCAGTGGGCTGTTTGGGGAGGGAAGGCAGGGAGACACTGGGATGGGGATCAGTAATGGTGGGGACACTGAGCTGGAGAAGGGGCAGACACTGGATGGGTACACTGACCTGCTGCACCTGCGCATTCACGTTCACAACAGCCTCTTGAGCAGCTCTTCCTGCATCATCTGCCATACAGTGTGGGACGGATACAGTGTGGGACGGATACAGTGTGGGACGGATACAGTGCGGGACGGATACAGTGCGGGTGGGATGGATACAGTGTGGGACGGATACAGTGCGGGTGGGATATATTGCGGGACGGATACAGTGCGGGAGGGATACAGTGCGGGTGGGATACAATAGTGTGGGACGGATACAGTGTGTGTGGGATACAGTGTGGGATGGATACAGTGCGGGAGGGATACAGTGCGGGAGGGATACAATGTGGGATGGATACAGTGTGGGATGGATACAGTGCAGGTGGGATACAGTGTGGGTAGGATACAGTGCGGGTGGGATACAGTGCGGAACGGGTACAGTGCGGGAGGGATACAGTGCGGGTGGGATACAAAGTGGGACGGATACAGTGCGGGTGGGATACAGTGTGGGATGGATACAGTGCGGGTGGGATACAATGTGGGATGGATACAGTGTGGGATGGATACAGTGCAGGTGGGATACAGTATGGGATGGATACAGTGTGGGATGGATACAGTGCAGGTGGGATACAGTGTGGGTGGGATACAGTGCGGGTGGGATACAGTGTGGGTAGGACACAGTGTGGGTGGGATACAGTGCGAGTGGGATACAGTGCGGGTAGGACACAGTGTGGGTGGGATACAGTGCGGGTCAGATACAGATGGTGTGTGGGACAGAGGGAAGCAAGCTCTCCCCCGACGCACACCTGATTTAAATTGTAGAGCGTTATGCTATGCGTTGGTGGGCAGAGAGGGGAGGACGTTGGTCTCAGGCAGCGATTGGATAAGATCGCTGCCAGCGGTGAGAGACTGACTGCACAGCACGTCCTGCAGGGCCCACTCATTTTTAAAAACAGGGTAAAAACTGCCTATCTCTGAATCTCTGATATCACATGCTTGTCTTCTTTTCTAATCTCTCACAGTATCTTTCTTTACTTTTCTAACATAACTTAATCACCTACCTGTCTATCTCAGGTGCATTACTGTTCCTCAACTGCACTCCTTCCTTACATTCCCCCTTTCACTTTCCCTCCCATGTTACTTCTCTCTCTCTTACCTTTTCCTGCCTCTGCTCAGTATAGTAGTGTGTGACATGGATGACTGGCAGCAGTGTCGAGTCCTGGCCCCGCCCCCTACCCGATGTCATGTGGTGGGCGGAGCTTGCAGTATCAGGAAGTGCTGCACAGCCCACTGAGCCCAGCCACCGAGCAACAGCAGAGGCTGCAGCATCAGGGATACTAGCTGCGCGGGGTGCTGTTACCATACGCTGCCTGATCGGGGTTGAGCTCCGATCACGGCAGCCGGACCGTGGAGGGGTAAGTGCAGGTCTCTGTGGGGACAACGCTATGCAGCCAGTGTTTTTTTTACTGTTAACACTGGCTGCATTGCAGGAGATCCTGTGGGCCTATTTTCAATGGGGGGCCTGGAGCTGCAGCTCCATCCGCCCCATTGTTAATCCGGCCCTGAGCACAGGTATGGATGCATAGTATACTTGATGACACAGAGGTAGAGCAGTGGACTACTGTACCGTACTGCTATATATATATATATACTGGTGGTCACAGCAAAATTCTGCACTGTCCTCCTACTATATACTGCGCACAACTAAAATGCAGCACAGGTATGGATGCATAGTATACTTGACGACACTTAGGTAGAGCAGTGGACTACTGTACCATACTGCTATATATATATATATATATATATATATATATACTGGTGGTCAGCATAATTCTGCACTGTCCTTCAACTATATACTGCGCACAACTAAAATGCAGCACAGGTATGGATGCATAGTATATTTGATGACACAAATGTAGAGCAGTGGACTACTGTACTGTACTGCTATATATATACTGGTGGTCAGCAAAATTCTGCACTGTCCTCCTACTATATACTGCGCACAACTAAAATGCAGCACAGGTATGGATGCATAGTATACTTGATGACACAGAGGTAGAGCAGTGGACTACTGTACCGTACTGCTATATATATATACTGGTGGTCACAACAAAATTCTGCACTGTCCTCCTACTATATACTAAAATGCAGCACAGATATGGAGCGTTTTTCAGGCAGAGAACGTAGATATTTTCAGCACACTGAGCACAGATATTTGCAAGCACACTGAGCACAGATATTTGCAGCACACTGAACACAGAAACTGAGAGAACGCAGCCATGTCCTCTCGCTATCATCTCTAAAGCACGAGTGAAAATGGTGGCGACGCGCGGCTCCTTATATAGAATACGAATCTCGTGAGAATCCGACAGCGGGATGATGACGTTCGGGCACGCTCGGGTTAACCGAGCAAGGCGGGAAGATCCAAGACTGCCTCGGAAACATGTAAAATGGGTGAAGTTCGGGGGGTTTGGATCCCGAGGAACCGAACCCACTCATCACTACTATATACTGGTCACAACAATGCAGCAGATATTGAGCACTGATCAGGTTACTAGAACTGAGTCTGACACGGAGCTACAAGATACAGCAATGGCCTACTGTACTGTACTACTATATACTGGTGGTCACCACAATGCAGCACTGTACTACTATATACTGGTCACAACAATGCAGCAGATATTGAGCACTGATCATTATACTAGAACTGAGTCTGACACGGAGCTTCAAGATACAGCAATGGCCTACTGTACTGTACTACTATATACTGGTGGTCACCACAATGCAGCACTGTACTACTATATACTGGTCACAACAATGCAGCAGATATTGAGCACTGATCAGGATACTAGAACTGAGTCTGACACGGAGCTGCAAGATACAGAAATGGCCTACTATACTGTACTACTATATACTGGTGGTCACCACAATGCAGCACACTGAGCACAGATATTGAGCTTTTCAGGCAGAGAACGTAGCCACGTCCTCTCTGCTCAATCGACAATGCACAAGTGAAAATGGCGGTGACGCGCGGCTCTTTATATGGAATCTGAATCTCGCAAGAATCCGACAGTGGGATGATGACGTTTTCTCCCGTTCGGGTTTTGCGTGTTAGGCGGGAAGAACCGAGGCTGCCTTGGACCTGTGTAAACCACGTGAAGTTCAGGGGGGTTCGGATCTCGACAAATCGAACCTGCTCATCTCTAATTATTTTTAGTATTCGAACACATATAAAATATAGTTGTTCAGACCCCTCCTTTTGCACCTGAGCCTAGCTTTTCTCATGCCCAGTACTTGCATGCACTCAGTTCCAGAGCTCTGCAATAAGTTGTACTCATTGAGTAAGTAAGATTTTAAAGTCGTAGTGACATAGGTATGTCTCCGCACTGGAAGTGAATTGCTTACAATGAATCAAAACCAACGTATTAAAGTTCAAAGATTGCTATATTGCTGATAAAACAGTTGCCAGTGCACTACTGGTTTGTTGAATTACACAGAACAAGAAAGAAAATACCCTTTTCTGGCGCACTCGTTAGTAGAAAATAAATATTGTGTATATAAGGCTATATCTAAAATATAACTTTTAATAAGGTTTTTGTTAAAATAACTTGTAATCCCTTTTGCCCAATGTACATAGAATGATGTGTAGACTGGCCACTGAAAATACAAAATAATGTGATAACAGGGACAAATTACTGTCTAGAGTCATATGCCCTACACACTGGATGATCTGACTGCAAGATATGAACAATCTCATTAATTAATTAACGAGATAACATTCATATCGTGCAGTGTGGAGGCAACAGCGATGAACGATGCGCGGCCCCGCACTCGTTCATCGCTGGTGACCCGTTGGCTATGCATGCAGGCCAATATGGATGATCTCGTCCATACTTGCCTGCACTTCTACGGAGCCGTGTGACAGGGGGAGTGAAGAAACTTCACTCCCTCCATCACTGCCCCCCCCTCCCGCTGCCAGGTCACCCATCGGCCATATCTGCCGTCGGGCAGCTCGGCGGCAGAACTTTAAAAGTTTAGGGCCCTTTAGAATAATTTTAAAGCAAATTGCAACATATTCAGCAGGATACAATTTCTACCCCTGAATTTGGACTGGATAACAGCACCCTTTGTTAATTATTATATTAAGCTCTAAAATGTGGAACAATACTGAGAAATAATTTCTTGTTCACTTATATCTTTCTACCTTATTACTAATTTGGTCATTACATCTGGGTGAAAACAATTCCACAAAAAGGACTCCTTCTGGTGTGATGTAAATGACGGATTAGGAATAGAAGCAAGTGTATGAATCTACTTTCAACGTTAGACTGGATTGTTGTTAAACCCAGAACCTGCTACATCTGATATTCTCTGGGGCTCCCCCTCCAGGTACTGATCCGGCCCAACACTTTATCACTTCCAAGATCAGATGAGATTAGTCAATTTAAGTGTGATTTGGTAGCAGATAGGAAGGCCTCTCTTCCTGAATCATTGATGAGAGTTAATGAATATAGAAAATGCAGGTAAGTATTAAAGTTGTAGGAGAGAGATAAAGTATTAAAGAGATTGGATCTGCTGTTGGCGTTAGATGGCGAAAAAACCTGTCAGTTGAAACACTGCCACAGGAGTTCACCGATTCACCAATGAGAGTCCTGGAATATAGAAAGTGATGAAAAATGATAATAACAGAATATGAGTGACTGATGCTCTCATAATAATAAAATAATCGATTTCAAATTGACAAAAGGAGTCCTATGTTCACCTGTATTTAAGGCTAAATGCAGCTGGACGTCATTCTAAAGTCACATTTACCTGCTATTCTGCCTTGTGAGTCATTCAAGTCAGGTAACAGATCACACTTACCAATAAATCAGCCTTGTGAATCATACAAGTCAGGTAACAATATAGAGTAATTGCTTGAATGTGTTATGCACAGTTTAGTATTCTGTACAGGTGTAATCTGTTCTAAATAACAGGGACCACACACCAAGAAAAAAAATCAACTTAGTGTACCCAATAAATAGTGATATGCATGTATTTAACTGCTTTTAGATCAATTGCAGGGGGAGTATATCTCTCAATTTCAAATTGTATCTGCAAAGACAAAGTCAGTTGATAAGTTAGGGTCACCGTACAACTATATCACTATCGTTGAGATGCTGTAGTCCACAATGGGTTTGGGCAGCAGGTAAAGCAGATAAGGAAGACTGCTGCTCAGAGCTGGTCCTGAGGGTGCTGAATGTCCTGCTGCCGGGTGCCGTCGGAATTCACATTTCTCCCGTCTGCCGGACTTGGTCGCTTCCTGACGGCTGGGTGTCCAGGTGACACTTTTAAACGCATCACCGGGATGTCTCCACTGTGATTGGTTGCCGGGACCTCTCTCTTTGTGATGCAGAGGGGCTATGCGTGTATACTAAGGCTGGGAAATCCCATCTCCGTCCAGACGTATAATGGAGGGAGGTGTGTCTACATCTCCCTCCTGCCATGTCTTGGAGGGAGGTGTGTGTACGGGCTGCAATCCGAGGCCTGTCAATCCTATTAGGTCACAGGTGGGATTACATCCTGGACTGTAATTAGTGAGCCTCCTTCTCCTGCTATGTAATGGAGAGAGGGAGGGCCCAGTACATTTGCATGTAAGGGGATTAATTATGTGGATATTGTAGGGATATAATTATGCAGCTAGAAGTGAGTGGTCCTGTTGATGCCTGCATGACAGTATCCGGAGCTGGTCAGACATTTAGGGAGACACTGATAATGACATGAAACAAGGAAAAGGCACCCATAAGTAGCCAGCTCTTGTTAGTGCTGTTGTAAAACTAAATGTTGGTGCGCATATATTCCAGGTGTTCTTTTGTCACCACGTTATTGTTATATATATGCGCCCACATTTATTTGTGGGTAGCTGAAGCCTTCAATGAGCCTGGATTAAAAACGTGTTTTCCCATAACACTGATATGGGAGTATAAGTGCCTGGGTTGCAGATCTAGGCAGGGTAATTTGTGGGTAGCTGAAACCTTCAGTGAGCCTTGGTTAAAAACGAGTTGTTCCATAACACTGATATAGGAACATGAGTGCCTAGGTCGCGGGTCTAGGCCAGGTAATAAAATAAAATAATTGACCATCTTCTGGTATCCTCTCTTCCGTATTCATCGGGGTAGGTACCTATGTGTTGTTTGGTTGAATATGCACATTTTAACAGACAGTTGCTGCCTGTTGGACATAATTTAGAAAAAGCAAGAGGAAGGAGATTTAAATATTGACAATTTTTGCCTCATTGGGTTAAGAGGCAAAAAGTATTTTTTTTTAAATGAAGACTATTTATGTGCTAAATTTATAGCAATTAAAAAATAAAATATGTAACATGCAGAAGATTGGCCACCTTCCAGTTTATTAATTAATATGCATTTTGAAAGATTTTAAAACTTGATCAACTTGTTAGACCTTATGTTATGCTAAGTGAAGACAATTGAACAGCTAAATAAATACTGTAGCTCTTCCAGTCTCTCAGAATGTTGTGCATACTCTAAACAAACAGTCTCCTAGAAGTAGCTAAATATGAATTAAAAATGAAAGGGAATTGACTTTAAAAATATTTGTGATAAATATCATCACAAACATGGAAATTACAAGCTCCACAAGTCTTCAAGTTGCATCTTGCTTACTGTTTCTCAACATTTGCTAGGCATTTTCCTAGTCCCTCTTTTACTTCTCTTCTCCTTTATACAGTGCAAATATAAGCATGTATATCTGTATACACCATATGTTTTTAGTTATGCCATGCATTGCTTGTTTCCTTTATTATATACTTTTGGTAACATTGGCCAAAATTTACTAAAAAATCGAGTTGGTTCGATTTGTGTTTTTTTTTCTAAGTCCCAACACGGGAATTCACTAAGCACAAATCTCGGCAGTGTTTGGACTATTCATAATGGTTTGAATGACAAAGTTCAGAAATACGAATGAATAGACCATCGGTCAAACGCGGCTGTTATTTCCTACAACACGGGTATTCACTATTCATTCGTATTTGGGTGTTAGTCTCTGAGTGCTCAAGTGCGGGTGTATTTTTTTGCGAATCATTAAAAAAAGCAGCAAAAAAAAAAGACCTGCTTTTTCCAGTCGAGTTTGGATAACCATGCACGGATCAGCGAGATCTGTGCATGGTTATCTATGGGAAAGGGTCTGTTTAATGTAAAAACCAGCTTGCGGGGGAGGCTTGCTGGGACGTGTAGTACTGCTACAAAAAACAATATTCTATTTTTTTCACAAGGCTATCAGCCCCCCATCCGCTGCCCTTGGATGAGGGTGACAGCCTCGGGCTTCACCCCTCGCCCTTGGGTGGCTGGAGGGGGGGACCCCTTGATTTAAGGGGTTCCCACTCCTCCAGGGTAACTCGGCAAGGGGTGACTAGTTAGTGATTTAATGCCAGGGCCGCAGGGACCTATATAAAAGTGTCCCCCGGCTGTGGCATTATCTCTCTGACTAGTGGAGCCCGGTGCTGGTTCCAAAAATACGGGGGACCCCTACGCTTTTTGTCCCCCGTATTTTTGGCACCAGGACCAGGCACAGAGCCCAGTGCTGGTTGTTAAAATATGGGGGAACCCCTGTCAATGTTTTCCCCATATTTTTGCAACCAGGACCGGCTCAAAGAGCCCGAGGCTGGTTATGCTTAGGAGGGGGGACCCCACGCAATTTTTTTCTTGATTTTTAACACTTTAATTTTTTTTTAAAAGGTGCACAATGAAGCCCTGCACGGATCTCACAGATCCGGCCGGGATTCCTTGTGTTTTGTCAGGCAGTGTTTTACTCATCACTCCCGTAAAACACTGCCTGACATTACGAATCACATTGACATCGGAAAAAATGAATGTGGAAAACTCGGCAGCTTAGTAACTGACCGTATCAGGATTCAAAAAGTTGCAGTAAAATGCACCCGATACCATTCGAGTTCAAACACCCTTAAAACGGCTAAAACACGAATATTAGTAAATTTTGCCCATTGTGTTTTTTCTGCCCAGCTATCTGGGAATGATTTATTCCTCTCATTTTCACCACATACCGTACTGTGTGTCTTCAGTTAGTTTTCTTGGTCATTCAGGATAAAAATGTTTCATTGTTAGTTATTATGTCTCTTACATACTATTACTCTTTTCCTTCCTTTCAGATGGCTATGCATTTGCTATATATATATATATATATATATATATATATATATGTATATTTATATATACATTGCTTTTCTTAAGTCATCTCCCACTTTTGAAGTAGATTATTCATTTCCCTACCTAGCCTTGTGACTTATACATTACCCAGAGCACTTTATAGCATAGCTTCTGCCACTCACCCTAGTGGGTTCCACTGTTCCACTATTACACGTCCCCCAAACCTTACCCTTTCATTCTGCTCTCCAGTTCTCTACTTCCTATTTGGATTTCTATACTGGATACATTTAACTTTCTCCCATTAGTCTTTTGGCTGACTAACAAATTACTATACTAGAATGTTTCCATCCATAGACCTGGGACACTCTCTCTCCCCTTATATTTCATCATTGTGCCATTGCTCCCGATGTAGCACACTTATTATTTCCCACATTCTACCTTTGCAAATTCTCCCACATTAAGCTTTTTGTTCCCTAGGTGTGCTCACATTTATGCTGTTGCACCTGTTTTACCATACAGTGCTACCCAGTGGCATTAATTGCCACAAGGTACTCTTGCCAGCACCTTCGCTCTACCCTCTTTGTTGTGCCTTGCTGTCTTTCAATCTATCTAGCCTACAATCTTAAGATTTTGTTCCTTTACTTGCCATTATCTCATTGCTTTTTAACAATTTCCAGAGTCAGGGGGTAGTGAATTATAGCATCTATGCCTGTCACTCTCCCCACTATACATCTCAATGGGATAAACTACCCTATGAAGCAAGTCCTATTATTTCATTCCATTAATAAATTTAAATTAGGTATAATTTTTTTTAAGAAACCCATTTTAAAATCTCTAAACATCCTTCTGCATCCATCAGATTATGCCCTTCTGTCCATTACATACCTGCTGTAACTAAACATAATGGTGCAGCAACTCTCCAATACAGCTTTCTACTATTCACATTGCTCTCTCAGTTCAAGGACTAAGAGGCTATTATACTATCCTGACTGGTAAACTCTGAGCCATGAATATAATACTTACTGATATTTATGCTCCTAATTTTGGACATCATACTTTTTTCACATCTTTTTCACTACTGTCCATAAAGTTAGTAGAGGTTTGTTCTGAACCCTTCTCTCGATAGGTCCAATACATTCAGGGTCTCAGCTCCCTGTAAAGTTTTAAAAATTCTTACTAAACCTCTATGAACTGGGCTTTTGCAACATTTGAAGAGAGCATAGTCCTACTTTAAGAGACTATACATTTTGCTCTTGCCCTCACCAAACCCATTCCCAAATATATATATTCTTGGGCTGTGATGGCATCTTCCAATCATTACTAGATATGCAAATTTGTACTAACCCTTGATCTGACCACTCTATTGTCACTGTCTCATTTGACTTTTTATGTTCCAGAATACCTGACTTACCTAAACGAGACTTTGTTAAAAATTACTGACTTTTAAGCAACAACTACAGTTGTGCTCATAAGTTTACATACTCTAGCAGAATTTGGTATTTTCTGGCAATTTGTCAGAGAATATGAATGATAACTCACAAACTTTTCTTTCAATCATGGTTAGTGGTTGGGTGAAAGCATTTATTGTCAAACAACTGTGTTTACTCTTTTTAAATCATAGTGAAACTACCCAAATGACCCTGATCAAAAGTTTACATACCCTGGAGATTTTGGCCTGATAACATGCACACAAGCTGACACAAACGGGTTTGAATGGCTACTAAAGGTAACCATCCTCACCTGTGATCTGTTTGCTTGTAATCAGTGTGTGTGTATAAAAGGTAATGAGTTTCTGGACTCCTGAAAGACCCTTGCATCTTTCATCCAATGCTGCACTGACGTGTCTGGATTCTGAGTCATGGGGAAAGCAAAAGAATTGTCAAAGGATCTGCGGGAAAAGGTAATTGAACTGTATAAAACAGGAAAGGGATATAAAAAGATATGCAAGCAATTGAGAATGCCAATCAGCAGTGTTCAAACTCTAATTAAGAAGTGGAAAATTAGGGATTCTGTGGAAACCAAATCACGGTTAGGTAGACCAACAAAAATTTCAGCCACAACAGCCAGAGAAATTGTTCGGGATGCAAAGAAAAATCCACAAATAACTTCAGCTGAAATACAGGACTCTCTGAAAAAAAGTGGTGTGGTTGTTTCAAGATGCACAATAAGGAGGCATTTGAAGAAAAATGGGCTGCATGGTCAAGTCGCCAGAAGAAAGCCATTACTACGCAAATGCCACAAAGCATCTTGCTTACAATACTCCAAACAGCACAGAAACAAGCCTCAAAACTTCTGGAACAAAGTCATTTGGAGCGATGAGACCAAAATTGAACTTTTTGGCCACAACCATAAACGTTACATTCGGAGAGGAGTCAACAAGGCCTATGATGAAAGGTACACCATTCCTACTGTGAAACACGGAGGTGGATCGCTGATGTTTTGGGGATGTGTGAGCTACAAAGGCACTGGAAACTTGATCAAAATTGATGGCAAGAGGAAGATCAATTTTCATAGTGACTTTAACATGCCCACAGTGTGTGTAGCAAATAAGGCATTTTTCAGAGGCAGGACAATCAGTCATGGCACTCACCATATAAAATTCCAGAAGCAATGTTTAGAAACCCTCATTTCTACAGTGCAATTGCTGGAAATTCTTCATGAATAGAAACCATCACAGAGGAATTATCAAAAGATTTTAGACACCAGGATGGACTAACAGGCTTTTGTTTGAAAGGATGGATAAAGCTCATATTTGGCTTTGGCAGTACTTCTACAAAAATGGCAATAAAGCTGACATTATGTGGGCAAAAAGACTTAATGCCTAAAGAGTTCTCCACACCATTCCATGTGTAAAGGATTAGTCTAGGACTTCCCAATACAATTCTGTATTAATGAATGAGATTTTAATTTGTAACATTTCTAACACTACCATGGGGTGGTCTTCAGTATGCCGGCTGTCGGGATCCCGGCGCACAGTATACCGGCGCCGGAATCCCGACAGCCGGCATACCAACACTTATTCTCCCTCGTGGGGGTCCACGACCCCCCTGGAGGGAGAATAAAATAGCGTGGCACGCGTAGCACGCCACCGTGCCTGCAGCGTGGCGAGTGCAGCGAGCCCGCAAGGGGCTCATATGCGCTCGCCACACTGTCGGTATGCCAGCGGTCGGGCTCCCGGCACCGGTATGCTGGTCACCGGGAGCCCGACCGCCGGCATACCATACCACACCCCTACCAGGAGTGGCTTACCCTATAGAATTCATGAATATTTATCCTGAAACTTGATAATTTGACATCCACTCACCTGTGTAGGGGTACGGATCACAAGAAATACAAGGATGCAATATCTTCCCAAAAAACTGCTAAGGCCCAAAGCCCTGATGGATAACCCATGTTCTATTGCAATACTTTTGCACCCACTCTAGGGGGTCATTCCGAGTTGATCGTTCGCTAGCAGTTTTTAGCAGCCGTGCAAACGCATTGTCGCCGCCCACTGGGGAGTGTATTTTCGCTTTGCAGAAGTGCAAACGCTTGTGCAGCAGAGCGCTTGCAAAATCTTTTTGTGCAAAACAAGACCAGCCCAGTAGTTACTCTTCGTGTGCATTGATTCTAATGATGGAGGGACGGCTTTTGACGTCACACACCTGTCCAGCGAATGCCCAGCCACACCTGCGTTTTTTCTGCCATGCCTGTGTTTTACCAAACACTCCCTGAAAATGGTCAGTTGCCACTCAGAAACACCCACTTCATGTCAATCTCCTTGCAATCGGCTGTGTGCTTGGAATTGTCGCTAGAACCAGTGCAAAACCACAAAGGACTTTGTACCCGTACTACGCTCATGCGCAATGCGGTGCAAACGCATGTGCAGATTAGCCATTTTCTTCACTGATCGCTACGCAGCGAACAATAGCAGCTAGCGATCAACTCGGAATGACCCCCCTAATCCCTTATTTGTAGCAGTCCTTTAACAGTATTCTTGATGGAGGATCCTTCCATACTGACACCACTAGAGCCAATATAACTTATTCCCAAACCAGGCAAGCACTGTCAGCCTATCTTCATCCTCAACATGTACCTTAAGATTTTTGTGAATGTACTAATGAATAGATTTAAACCACTCCTGCTAACTCTTATCAGGTTGTCAGGCAAGCCCTAGATAACACTCATCAAACTAGTGACTTGATACACTATATTAAAACAGGTAAATTACCATTCTTGGTGCTTGCTCTGAATGTATGAAAGGCTTTTTACAGGATTGTATTCCCATGTATGAAATATAGCATGGCTTTAGACTTATTCCAGGCAGGGCCGGATTTAGGAGGGGGGGGCGGGCGAAGGGGGCGAACGCCCCCCCTAACACAGTCATGGCCACTCCAACTTTTGAGCAGAAGAGAGCTCTTCGGGGAGAGTCTGAGGCAGAACGATGTGCTGCAGCTTATACCAGAGCAGCACAGAG